>NC_091980.1:212949218-213215050 GCF_044704955.1 Pristiophorus japonicus
TGTGTCAGACAGCAGGGAAACTCCTCTGTAGTTACCGCAATCGTACTTGTCGCCTTTCTTGAACATGGTCACGATTACTGCGTTTCTGAGATCCCCTCCTCCTTCCAGATGAGAGAAATGAGATTATGTATTCGAGCCAAAAGTGTTTCTCTGCCATGTTTTAGTGCTTCGGCAGGGATTCCATCTGCTCCTGAGGCCTTGTTGTTTTTCAGTTATCACATGGCCTTTTTTACCTCATGCTGGGCTGGGCGAGATGGTGGCAGGTAGCATGCTGCGGGATGGAGTCGAGGACACTCACGTTGAAGACTCTGGTTGAGGAGGTCTTTGAAGTGCTCCTTCCAGCGAGCACTGACTGGCTCTCTGTCCTTGATGAGTACCTCTCCGTTCTTGGCCAACTGGGGTAAGGCCTTGGATGCTTGAGTTTGTCTACACAATGGCCCAGAAATTGCAGTGGGAGGTTTCCCGCAGGTGGATGCCTCCGACCGCAAACATTTTTACAAAAGTATCTGCTGCTCCCGGAGGTACGCAAACTTCTGGTCCTAGGCCTCGATGCACAGCGGCCCACATATCCCATCAGTGTAGACGCATCACTGGGATTGCGTGGGTTGGACCAACCTATCAAAATGGAGTATCCTCATTCATAGTTATAAGTTGTACGGAGCTGCCATAACTATGAATGGGGATACCTTCCAAAACACAGAAATACACTGAATTTAAAAAAAAACACATCACATATTTAAAATTATTTGAAATTGAATTTAAATATTTTCTGCAAAAACAAATTTTTTTGAATTTTTAAAAATTATGTTTTAACGGGTAAAAATAAACATACCTTAACGGAGAGGGGTTTTAATATAAAAATTTGTGATAATTGTTTATTTTTCTATCTTTTAAAACTCTTACGCTGGTAAAAGCAGACCTTATGCCTGTTTTTACCAGATGTAAGAATTTGAAGGGCGGGAGTTGGGCAAATAGCCCAACTCTCTGCCCGCTGAGGCCCTTCTCCCAGGGATGCGGAGGATCTGTCCAGATTTAGGTTCCAGGTTTAGGCGCACACGCAGTGCATGCCTAAACCTGGAACTTACGCACCTGGAGGGGCCGCGATTTCAGGCCCATTGGGTTTGAGATATTTCATTATTAAAGGCATAATATATAGTCTACTCTTAACTCAAAGTTGTTTAATTCATATTATCTGATAATTCAATTTAGCACCATAATTCCCACTTTGCTATGTTATTTGCATTGCTTAATTAATTATTTTAGTGCAAAAATGATTGAGTTATCAGGAGCAGACTGTAAATCGAGTATTGCCAATGTATTATTAATGTCAATTGGGTGGGGGAAAGAAGTGTCGTTATAGTCATTCCCTACCATTGTCCAATTATGTCACAATGCTTTGGTTAGGATGAAGTAGTCCATACTCTGATCTACACCTGCCATTAAAGTCACTCCATGATGGGAGTTGCTGTTCTGCAGATCAGAGACTGATCTTGTTAATATTTTGTTCCCTGCAGAACGAGTTCTGTATTTTAACACAAGGCTGCATCAAATCTGGTCAGCTTGCTGTCTGATGTACAGAAATCATCATGATATTTAAGAGTCTCCAATCAAACGACTGTGAAATCCACATTAGTCGAGTTTCTGCTTTCTTCACATGAGGTGCATATTCTCTTCCAGTAGAGAAACCCCCCACTTAAGCACATAAACTAAGCTGACACTTCTGTTCTGTTTTGAAGAAGTGCTGCATTGACAGAGGTGTCATCCTTCAGATGAGATGTTAAACTGAGGCCCTGTTTGGGTAGGCAAAAAAGAACAGGGAATTGTGCCATTGCTCTGGCCAACATTTCATCCTCAACTAACACCATCAAAAACAGGCTAACTGGTCATTAATCTAATTTTCTGTTTAATCTAATTTGCTGTGTTCAAATTAGTTGTCACATTTGCCTACATACTAACAGTGAAAGCATTTAAAAGAGGAAATTCATTGGCTGTGAAGCACTTTGAGATGTCCCGAGGATACAATAAAGTGCTATATAAATGCAAGTGTTTTTTCTCTCTTGCCTAAATCCAGAAAGATTAAACATGAATTGGCAACAACGAAGGTTTAAAGATCCCCAAGTATTGCTGGTGTTTAATTGATTAAAACCACACAGCTAGTCTCACCTTGAATGTGATGGCCATGCCTTCGGCTGCCAAGGCCCTAACCTCTGGAATTCCCTCCCTAAACCTCTCCGCCTCTCTTTCCTCCTTTAAGACACTCTTTAAAACTTACCTCTTTGACCAAGCTTTTGGTCATGTTCCCTAATATCTCCATATGTGGCTCAGTGTTAAATTTAGTTTTATAATGCTCCTGTGAATCACCTTGGGGCATTTTACTATGTTAAAGGCGCAATATAACTACATGTTGTTGTTGCTGAGAGACGTAGAGGCAGAGAAGTTCAGGGAAGGAATTCAAGAGATCATCTTCTTGAGTATGGCAAGTTCCAATGATATTTAACAATGTCATTCAACATTTTATTTTGATCAGCCATCGATTTATATTGGCCCGGATTTTGCGGTAATAATGACAAGAAACTGTTGCGTTCACCATCATTACTCCTCTGAAAGTGACAACAACTTCTGGAATTGGCACATGCACAGGTAAAGCGGAAATCCAGAAGTTGCTGTCAGTCATTCCCTGCTCCTCCAAAGGTTAAACTGTGGAAGTCCCCGGAGCTGGCAATCAATGCAAATCACACTGAAGGACGAAAACTTCCATAATTACGATGGAATATCGCTGTTAACCCCCTCCCATTCAAAAAAGGTTGAGCCTTGATGAAAGAGGTGTAACTCGGTTTTTAGTGGCTGAAGAAACGTTCTGCCCCTGGAAAACGAATTTAAATTTGTGGAATGTCAAATTTTTCCATTACTATGATAAGAATTACACGTTTTTTTAAATAATATATTTTTTCAGTTTGTTTATATTTCAGCTTCTACCTTAACCCTATGTGTATGTGTTGTGTATGGAGAAAGAGTCAGACTGAACACTGTGAGCTCAAAGTAAAGTGTGACCTTAGTCTTTTATTGCAGGTGTCCAGAGTGCCTCTCCAACCTGCAAAGCCTCCTTAAATACCTGTGCTCCCAAGGGATTATGGGATCCCTTGGGACTCCAGGGGATGAGCCCTCTGGTGGCTGTACAGAGTAAATACAAGTCCACATATATAACAACATTCTCTCCCAAAGTCAATAGTGTAACTATTTACAATGTGAGTCGATCTGGGGCCCTTCTTGCCCTGGTTGATCATCTTGGTGTGAAAGCTGGTGTTGTTCAGTCATTTGTTGGGCCCTTGCTGGGCTGCCTGGTGTGTTGGGCCCTGCAGGGCTGCTGCGGATGATGGGTTCTGCTTCGTAGTCAAAGATGGTGCCGGTTGCCACTGGTGTGTATGTTGGGGGATCAAAAAAGATAGGGTCCAAGGTGGGTTGCTCAGGATAATCCATGAATCTGAGTTTGCTTTGGTCCAAATGTTTCCGGTGAATGAGTTCATTTGAAAGTTTGACCCGAAACACCCTGCTCTCCTCTTTAGCCACGACAGTGCCGGGAAGCCATTTGGGACCTTGTCCATAATTTAATACAAATACAGGATCATTGATTTCAATCTCGTGTGACACATTTACGCTATCATGGTATGTACTTTGTTGAAGCCGCCTGCTCTCTACCTGTTCATGTAGATCATGTAGGTGGGATCCCTGTGAGTGAGTGGGGTCTCGTGCAGTAGCTAAGCAGGACTCGGGATATGCGAGTCTGCAGTGAGCCTTCAGTTACCCTCTTCAAGTCTTGCGTGATGGTTTGCACTGCTCTCTCTGCCTGACCATTGGACACTGGTTTAAACGGGGCAGATGTGACATGTTTGATCCCGTTACGGGTCATGAATTCTTTGAACTCAGCACTGGTAAAACGTGGCCCGTTGTTGCTCACCAGGACATCGGGTAAGCCGTGAATGGCAAACATGGCCCGCAGGCTTTCAGTAGTGGCAGCGGACGCGCTAGCCGACATTATCTCACATTCAATCCACTTGGAGTACGCGTCTACAAACACAGGGAACTTTTTACCCAAGAATGGGCCTGCATAGTTGACGTGTACCCTAGACCACAGTTTGGAGGGCCAAAACCATAAACTTAGCGGTGCCTCCCTGGGAACATTGCTTAACTGTGAGCATGTATTACATCTGTGAATGCAGGACTCTAAGTCCGCATCGATACCAGGCCACCACACGTGGGATCTGGCTATCGCTTTCATCATTACGATGCCTGGGTGGGTACTGTGGAGGTCATTGATGAAGGTGTCTCTGTCCTTCTTAGGGACCACTACTCGATTGCCCCACAGAAGGCAGTCTGCCTGAATAGACATTTCATCTTTGCGCCGCTGGAACGGCTTTATCTTTTCCTACATTTCCACTGGGACACTGGACCAGCTCCCGTGAAGCACACAGCTTTTGACTAGAAATAATAAGGGGTCCTGGCTTGTCCAGGTTTTGATCTGCCGGGCAGTGACGGGTGATTGCTCACTCTCAAATGCTTCCATAACCATGGCTAGATCTGCGGGCTGCGCCATTTCCACCCCCGTGGTGGGCAATGGCAGCCTACTGGGAGCATAGGCGCAGTTTTCTGTGCCTGGCCTGTGGCGGATGACGTAGTTGTATGCGGACAACGTGAGCGCCCATCTCTGGAATCGAGCCGATGCATTGGTATTTATCGCTTTACTCTCGGAGAACAGGGATATAAGTGGCTCATGGTCTGTTTCCAATTCGAATTTTAGCCCAAATAGGTATTGATGCATTTTCTTTACCCCATAGACACACGCTAATGCTTCTTTCTCAATCATGTTGTAAGCTCTCTCAGCCTTAGACAGACTCCAGGATGCATAAGCAACCGGTTGCTGTTTCCCGAAATCATTAGCTTGTTGCAATACACACCCGACGCCATATGATGATGCATCACATGCTAGTACCAAACGCTTACATGGATCATACAACACAAGCAATTTGTTTGAGAATAACAACTTTCACGCTTTTACAAAGGCATTTTCTTTGCTTTTGCCCCAAACTCATTCACCCCCTTTTCGTAGTAAGATATGTAGTGGTTCTAGCAGTGTGCTGAGACCCGGTAAGAAGTTACCAAAGTAGTTCAACAGACCCAGAAACGACTGCAAGTCCGTCAGGTTCTGTGGGCTCGATGCGTTCTCAATTGCCTCCGTCTTAGCATTAGTGGGCCTGATGCCCTCTGCCGCAATCCTCCTTCCCAAGAACTCCACTTCAGGTGCCAGGAAAACTCACTTCGAGCGTTTTAATCTGAGCCCCACGCGGTTGAGTCGACGAAGAACCTCCTCCAGGTTCTGCAGATGCTCGACTGTGTTCCAACCTGTGACTAAGATGTCGTCCTGGAAGGCCACGGTGTGCGGGACCGACTTCAGTAAACCTTCCATGTTTCTCTGGAATATCGCCGCCACTGATCGGATTCCAAATGGGCATCTGTTATAAACAAAAAGACCTTTGTACGTGTTAATGCAGGTGAGGGCCTTCGATGATTCCTCCAGTTCCTGCGTCATATAGGCTGAAGTCAGATCCAGCTTTGTGAACGTCTTTCCTCCCGCCAGTGTTGCAAAGAGGTTGTCGGCCTTTGGTAGTGGGTATTGGTCCTGCAGGGAGAAACTATTGATACTTTGCAATCGGCACAGATTCTGACGGTGCCGTCTCCCTTGAGGACTGGGACAATAGGACTGGCCCACTCACTGAACTCGATCGGAGAAATGATGCCTCTCTTTATCTCTTTGCAACCAGTCGAGCTCGATCTCTACCCTTTCTCTCATCATGTACGATACTGCTCTCGCCTTGTGATGGATGGGTCGCGCCCCCGAATTAGGTGGATCTGCACTTTTACTCCTTGGAATTTCCCGATGCCTGGTTCGAACAGCGAAGGAAATTTGTTTAAGACCTGAGCACACGAAGTGTTGTCAGCTGGCGACAGCGCTCGGACGTCGTCCCAGTTCCAGCGTATCTTTCCCAGCCAGCTCCTGCCGAGCAGCGTGGGACCATTGCCCGGTATCACCCAGAGTGGTAGCTTCTGCACTGCTCCATCATAGGAGACCTTTACGGTAGCACTGCCGATTACAGGAATCTGTTCTTTCGGTGTAAGTTCTTAGTTTCGTGCGAACTGGAATTAAGACTGGCATTGAGGCCTTGTTGCACCACAACCTTTTGAAAGTCTTTTTGCCCATGATGGACTGGCTCGTGCCCGTGTCCAGCTCCATTGACACCGGGAGTCTAGTTAGTTCACCATTCGGCATTATCGGGGGACAATTCGTGGTGAATGTGTGCACCCCATGTACCTCTGCCTCCTCTATCTGAGGCTCTGGTTCGTCGTGATCCTCCGTGGATCTGTCCTCCACTGCAACATGGTGGTTTGCAGGTTTAACAGGCTTTGCAGCTTGCCTGCACACTCATTGGAGGTGTCCCATTGTTCCACAGCCCTTGCAAGCGTACTCTTTGAACCGGCATGAATGGTAACGATGATCACCCCCGCAGTGCCAACAAAGTGTTAATGGCCTTGCATTCATTACCCTTGATGGTGGACTCTCAAGTCATCTGCGGATGTGCAGCTGCAGGTATGTGAGACCTGCCCTGTATGTTACGATTCGAAAACAACATCACTTTGTTCACAGTACTTGTAGCAGCACTTGTGTGCTGAGAGATTTGCTTCATATTGTCACTGGTGGCAATGAACGCCTGGGCTATCGCTATGGCCTTACTCAAGGTTGGGGTCTCTACAGTCAAAAGTTTGCGAAGTATGGTTTTGTGGCCAATGCCAAGTACGAAAAAGTCTCTGAGCATGTGCTCCAAATGTCCTTCAAATTCGCAATGTTCTGCAAGGTGTCTTAGCTCGGCGACATAACTCACCACTTCCTGGCCTTCAGACCTTTTGTAGATGTAGAACTGGTACCTCACCATCCACCATCAGAACTCTTTCCTTCGGGTTCAAATGCTCTTGGACCAGTGTGCACAAATCATCATACGATTTCTCCGTGAATTTCGCTGGAGTGAGCAGATTCTTCATGAGGCCTTACGTTGGTGCCCCACTGATGGTGAGGAGGATCGCCCTTCATTTGGCAGCGCTCTCTTTCCCATCTAACTCGTTGGCCATGAAGTATTGGTCGAGTCGCTCCACAAAAGTTTCCCAATCATCTCTCTCTGAAAATTTCTCCAGGATGCCCACTGTCCTCTGCATCTTTGGGTTCACTATCTGTATCTCATCGCCAGTTGTTGTGTATGGAGAAAGAGTCAGACTGAACACTGTGAGCTCAAATTAAAGTGTGACCGTAGTCTTTTATTGCATGTCTCCAGAGTGCCTCTCCAACCTGTGAAGCCTCCTTAAATACCTGTGCTCCCAAAGGATTATGGGATCCCTTGGAACTCCAGGGGATGAGCCCTCTGGTGGCTATGCAGAGTAAATACACATCCACATATATAACAGTATGTCCCAATCTTTATTTTGCTCTCTGTAAAATTTATAAAAAGCAAATTATTATCTGCATTTTATTTCTTGGTTTGCTAAATATGACAATTCTTCAAAGTGATTGGCTGTTTAGTCTGCTTGATGACATCACTGTTGCTGGACGCTGTAGATTCGCTTGATTTGGCACCAGATTTAAACTAACATTGGGAAAGCTGAAATTCATGCCACAGAAACCGCTAGATCTTTCTGGGCAGCTTTCTTCGAGGTTCTGCGGCGAGCGCTGTCACTTTGCCGCTGACCAGAAATTCCGGGTCAATATTTTACGATGTTGATGATTTTGACTTGAGTATATTTTCTCCCTTTTTATTTCCCACTACAAACACATCCTCCTTAATCTTTGAGGATGAGGTTGTCTGGGCAGTGAATTTTTCAGAATTACGGTAAATGACACAATCAATTTGAGAGGATTTTTCCTTTTCGTGATTCAGTGCCAATAGTGCTGTCAAACCCTGACAAAACTTACTTAATAGGAGCAGGCAAATTTACGTGTCATGCAGCCTTGGAATCAAATCTGGTCATGAGGCAAGAGTTCTGTCATTAGCCATCATCAAATAAATGCTTCTTAGAAACTACCTTTTTGCTTATTCCTTATTATCTTACAATTTTCTTGAGGTAACTGTTAGCTGTTCTATTTTCTTTAATTGTTATTAGTATTAGCCAGATACGTAAAGTGGTTCTGATGAATGTTCTTTGAACTGAAAAGCTAGTCCTACCTTTCTCCACAGATGCTGCTGTCCTGCTGTGTCTTTCCAGCTTTTGCTGTTTTAGTTTCAGATTTCCAACAGCCACAGTATTTTGCTTTATGTAATTGTTTGCTGTAAACATTTTTTTTAACGCTTCTCATTACTATAGGTTAGTGTTCAGGCCAACTTAATGGTCATTGTTGACATATTACATGGTTACAGTTGAAAGGTACAGAAATACATTTCTCTGGGGACTTTATTTTAATAATGTTCCTTGAAATGTACTTTAATTTTTCATCTTCCAATTTAGTTTAGTATATTTCCCTGTATTTTAGATGGTGGTCAGCCACATAATTTTGAGCGAATTGACTGAAAAGGACCCCAGCTGCGCTGTTTCACCATGTCCACCGCTCTGCCATCACCTGCTCCACTCAGTGGCCTGCGCAATTATCAGCTCCACCTACTCTCTGATCTTACTGTTATCCTTCATTTGAGTGTATTAAACAGTTATATTTTGGGGGAAATTCAAGACTATTTGCATTTATTTTAATGAAAAATAATTCTTTTAAACAGTAACAACATAGATCATTCGATTTCTGTTATTTTTAATCCTTGTTCATCCCTATTTACCACTCTCACATATCAGCTTGGATTATAGTAATGTGCTTACTTCTAGATCAGAATATTGTAGATTATTAAGAGAAAGTGAGTCGTAAAGGAGAGTGTGGGCCTATGAAAGACAGATCCAAGTGAGATTATACTGGACAATAAGTAAATGGCAGTTTTGTATCTGTTTTCACAGTGGAGGAAGAAGACAAAATATTAGCAGTACAAGGGAACCTAAAAATAAGTCAACGGGAGGACCAATGAATTTAATATAATTAAAATAATGGTAATGGAGAAAATAATGGGACGTAACATAAACAAATCTCTAGAACGTGATGGTGTAAAGGCATGGTGGAACAAACTCAAGGGGCTGAATGCCTACACCGGTTCCTAATGTGCCTAAATGTGAGTCTCACACCAGGTTGATAATTCAGTTCAGTACTGAGAAAACACTGCACTGCCCAAGATGCCTCCATCCAAGTCCCCCTTTGCCAGTTTAAATAGTATAAAATAGCATAAAATAGCAAAATTAAATAGCAATAAACATCCCATAGCACTACATGTAGAAGAGCACAGAGATGACCTTGTGCTCTTGATAATATTTTTTAATCAATGCCACCAAAAAAACAGATTTACTGTTCATTCACTTCATTGTTTTTTGTGGAGCATTGCTGGCACAGAATGGCTACCTTTCATAAGAACAGTCACCACACTCCAAAAAAAGTAATTAATTTGAGACGTTTTCAAATAGATGATAATGCACTATATAAATGCAAGTTTTTCTCTCTTTTTCCCATTTCTCTCTTTTGCACATTGTCTTTCTTCAGCTGAAAGAGCAGAACAGTCTGAGCTGCAGACTTCACCACATGCACAGCAAATTCCTGTCAGCTAAAAATCTGAAAAGCTTAGCGCCCTCTACAGGCATCTGGAACCTGTATGAACAGGGAAAGCAACTGCTTATCTCCTTAACCAATCAGATTGAAGAATAGTTAATGAGCAGCACAGAGTCTGAGCCAGTAAGTGTAAGTTGGTATAGAATTCAATGTCAAATCAGTTACAAAAAACAAAATAGAGAGGGAAAAAAGATTGGATTAAGTGAGAGATACAAGAGACAGAAAAAATATATATATTTTTTAAAATCTGCAACAATAATTAAAAGCTGAAGGAGTGAGATTCCACACTTGTAACAGTTCATTTTCAGTGAAGTTATTTGGCAGTAATTAAGACTTACCATGCCGTTGAAAGGGTACTTAGGCTGGAATGGATAAGCCCTAACTTTTTCTTAGCGAGTTTAGTCCATATCTATGAGTTAAGTACAGTAACTTCATGCCATTCAATATATTTAAATGGTGAATCAGACGGCGAGATGCCGTTTTCACACAACTATTGGAGGAGCAGGGCATCTTGGACAGCAACTTCCCGATTTCCACGTTTGTTGCTGTCCGATTTGCACGTAAATAATGATAAGCTCCATTAACTTCACCATTATGTTTACAGCAAAATCTGGTCCGTTCAGTTCCCCAGGGCTGACATCCTTTACCTTAATAAACATGAAAATACACTAAAACGATAAATAGAAAGCAATTTTAAAATTACTGATACTGTAGTCCAGAGAAGTGGCTTGTTGCATTGCTTTCACCAGTCTTTAAATCCTGATCAATAAAAATTTGCTAAAGCTATTAAAGCTTAGATAATCCATGGGTCACACTGCAGTCAGGACACATTGACCGAACAATGGTATATTTTTAAAGTTTGCATAATATATGAAACTGTGTGCATAACATACCTTGCAATTTTAATGAAAAACAAATGTCTGGGCTTGAAGCTGTAGGTTTAATATATTCAAAACAGATACTGTAGCTTGTTGGTAATATTAATGGGGCTTCTTTGATTGGGTGGCACAAATGAATATATATGTACCCTTACCATTTCTTCCCCATTCTAGTCCTCAATTAGATTTGTCTTGAGAAGTAATATGCCTGGAGTGCTTATAAACCTATAATATTTGTGAAGGATCAAGATTAAATTAGGCCTTGTTGTGTTTTTGGAATTTAAATGCGGTAGGGTGACTGCTCCAACTTGTTTCCATAAATTTCCTGCTGAGAACATTAAAAGCAAAATTTACTAATGTAATGAGGTCTTATTTAATAAAATTGAAGGTTATACAAATTAGAAGTACCTTTCTGTCAAGGCAAGGCAATTGTATTATATTTTGTTATCATTCCTATTGCCTTTTTAAACTCTAATTCTTTAAATTGGTATTTATATTAGGGGCTTATTGCTGGGTATAGCTTTTTGAAACTTGGTGAATTGCATGCTAATAACTAAAGGCCCAGTAAACAAGGTGCCTGCAATGCCCCTAAGATTTATTAGGGACACTATGCTCAATAAATGTCACATTTTAATCCCTTTTTCTACAAATAGTTCCCACTGTAATGTGAAATTCTTTGGAAGTACTGTATGTTTGATATTTTTTCACTTTATGTAATTAAAAGTCAAATCTAGGACACTGGAATATTTCAAGAGGCAAGCCCCATAGATTGCAACATAAAGCACTAAGGAAAATCAGCAAGCCTCTTGAACTCTAACTGTAGAGCAAATATTTATAATTCGAAAAGACATATGGGGTAGAATTTGCACTGCATCTCTGCCTGGTTTCTCGGCGGTATTGGTCGTTTTGAGCAAAAACCAGGTCGGCGAAAAATTCCATAAAGAGTTCCGCCAGCGGTTTCGAAATACCACTCGGAAGCGGACCACCGGCATGCACCGTCTAAAGACCGCTATCAGCGGTGACCCGTAGGTAAGTACAAAAAAAACACCCACGAGGAGCAGCGGGAGCTGGGCGGTAGATAAGAAGACCTGCAAGAAAAGGTAAGTTAATGGGTTTTTAATAATTCTTTTAAAATTCTTTTACATTGATTATGGTGAAAAGGGTACTGCGAATGTTTTCTGATTGTTTTATTTTATGTTTTTTGGAAAAAATACTTTTGTGTTTTCTCCTACCTCGGCCCGCAGCCTCAGTCTAAATTTTAGTAATTACCGTCCATTTTGTTTAAGAACCGCCCAATCGGCCCAAGATTCCATTTTCCGCCAAGAATCGGGGTGTAAGATCCATTTTTTTTCACCGGGCGGAACTTTTTCCTTTTTTTGTGAAATTTTTCACCAGCGGTAATTTTAAAATTTTAGTGGTATTTTGGGTGGCAATCTGGCGCTGGTGGATTTTTGGGAAATTCTAGCCCATATAATTTAATAGACTCCTTTTTTTCTAATTTTTGTAAATAACGTATTTCAATTTAAATTTCTTGAATTCCATGAGAATGACTGAGTTTCTATGATGCATAATTAATGGCATTATTTTATTAATCCAATAATCAGAATATGTTTTACTTTCAAGTTGGCTACAGGCTGCAGTCATGAATCTATTCTATATTTTCTTTATATGACACTCAGGTAGAATCGATGGTCCTTTTCAGGAGAGTTTATGTTGCCACCACCTTCAGTTCAAATTTAGTTTCGGGTTTAGTATGTATGAATGCATTAGATGATTAAAAGGAACTCATCTTGTACTGCACTGAATATAATTATTTATGATCATTTAAAAATATGTTGAAGCAGCATTGTACAGTGAAATACAGTTTGAGTGAAACAAATGTGTTTTATTCATTTTGCAAGCTATAGTTATTTTAATGGCAAAATATATTGTTTGATTGGCTTAGAAACAGTTTTAATGTTATAAACACCATGCTAAAAATACTCTTAATTTTATAATAATCATGTTAAAAAATACATTTTGAATGCTAATATATTGAAGCTGTTCTGATTAATTCTTTTTCTATGAGAACATGTCAACAAAATAACCAAATAAACTGCAGTCGACATGGGCTGGTTTAGATCATAAATTTATAAAGTTAAAAGTTTCTTAAATATACAGTGACAGATTATATAATTGATAAAATAAGAATTTGTTTAATGACCCTTACAGGCAATCAGCCACTTGTGAAATCTGCATATTAATAGCCTTTCAGTTAAATTCAAGATAAATCATCTTTGACTACAACCTTGAATGCAACTGTGATTGACAAAAATTACAGTATTCCAAATATTAAAACGTATTTTCAATGTGCAACATCATACAACATACTTTAGTTTCATAAATACAGCATATTTAAGTGCAGTCGGTAGTTCATTACTACAGTGTTCTCTGACTGTTCCATCTGATCTAAAGCACATTGCTTGTGCTTCCCTCTCCAGTAGAGAAACTGCAAGACACACCCCTGCTATAAATGGTTTTATTTGGCTTACAAAGACAGCCTTAAAGGAAGAATCGGGTGCCTTACTGCTTGTTGCATTCATTAATTAACAATATTAAAGTCACCTAATTGATTTTCAAGATCTCCATGCTTCCCTTCACTGCATTCAGAATGTTTTGTTTGCTCCCCAGTTTTATAAATGAAAAAAAAAGTACTAAAGTTGCATTCATTATATTCAGATTCACTGTTTGGAAATCTTTCCCTTCCTTTCTTTGTCTCTTACGGTTCCAGTCTGTTTTGAAACAAAATGCAGATGAGCAGAATGGAACCGTAGACCCTGCTTATTGTTTATTACACAGTACACAGATTGGGAATTAGGGCACGAAGGACACACCAAAATAATCAGCTCTTGGCACCTCTTATAAGATGCCCTATAAGTTTACTGATCGAAAAGTGGTGAAAATCCTCCGAGATGTAGTGGTAAATTTGAATGTCAATAAGTGTGTATTCAGACTGCTGTAACTTTCAAGACATTTGTACAGTGAACCCTTATTCCAGCATAATCTCAATCATAGCGTATTGCAAGTATCCTTTCAATTGCTGTGCAGAGATCCCTCGACACTTTGCAGTCAGTTTTCAACACTGAATAATGTATAAGTTAAAGCAAAATATGCCACTCTATCTATCTTCGCACAAACAGCATGCCACCTCACCTCACTCCAGCTCGGAAGGTGCTCTGTTGCATCCACTGAAGAGAAACTCAGATTTTAAAGAAAATCTAATAGTATGCTACCTTAAATCTGCCATCCTGGCTCTAATATACCTGTTATTGGCATATTTAAGAAACTTCTGACTTTATACATTTATGGTATAGACCTGGTTGATTACTTTGATTCGTGATTTTGTTGACACATTCTCATAGAAAAGCAATTAATCAAAACAGCTTTCATATATTTTTAATGGACTAAGGTATTTAGAACATGCTTTTCAAAATTGTGCTTATAACATTAAGGAACAGCAGCGATAAATATGTCCACTAGAGGCATGACATCAGCATTGGGATAGCAGCACTGCTGGATTTTCTGTTTGCTGGGTTTCTCTCCAGAGGATGAAGTGAATTTTCCCTGATTAGATTCAATTCTTTGCATTGTGCTTTCTTTCTCTAATTCAAATGATTGAAACCAGGGAAATTAAAGGAATAATGGAGAACATAAGAAAGATGAAAAACAACATTAAAAGAAAAACCTAATTGCAGCCTTGGAGCAACAGTAAAGGTTTACCAAGGTTACACATTCTCTGCCAAATAAAAGTCAAAGGAAGAATCTGTTACTATGCGACCCTTGGTGCATGTGCTTTCTGCTCGCCTCCAAAATAACATAATGGCTCTGAATTTGCTGGAAAAATAATGACGAGTTCAAGGTGCAGGCCATTATTAGTGCATAAAAAACCCAGCAATTTGTGGCAAGGAAGAGATAAGCTGTGAGTTGTGAATCACCACAAATTGCTGGGTGATTTCCGCCACTCCTCTGTTAGCCATACAAAAACGGGAGCTTGCCCTCAACCTCCCTGTGAGATTCAAGAAGTTGCTGCAGTTGCGCCAGAATAGGAATTAAACTCGCCGCAGAAAGTTAGGACTGGTACAGCGTAAGGACCCTGTTAATGAAAGATAAAAAGACTTGCATTTATATAGCGCCATTCATGACCACTGGACGTCCTAAAGTGCTTTACAGCTAATGAAGTACTTTTTTGAAGTGTAGTCACTGTTGTAATGTAGAAAACATGGCAGCCAAGTTATAATCACCAGATCATCTGTTTTAGTGATGTTGATTGAGGGATAAATATTGCAGGATAACTCCCCTGCTCTTCTTCAAAATAGTGTTATGAGATCTTTTACATCCACCTGAGAGAGCAGATGGCCTCGGTTTAAAAAAGACAGTACTTCCGACAGTGCAGCACTCCCTTAGTACTACAGTAGAGTATCAGCCTAGATTTTTGTGCACAAGTCTCTGGAGTGGGCCTTGACCCCATGACTTTCTGACTCAGAGGCGAGGGTGCTATCAACTGAGCCACAGGGTGATTTATGTTCCTGCAATGCGATTCAACCTAGGAGGCTCAGAAAGGGAACATTTGAAACTGTGGAGTTTCACTCCCACGGGTAGTAAATTGTTCCTAGAGTTTTTTTAAATTTAAAATTTGTAATTTTTTTTCTTACTTTTCCTTTTTGTCTCCTTTTTTTCTCTCTTATTCCAATCTTTCTTTCCCTCTCTTTATTTCTCTCTCTCTATCTAATTTGTCTCTAATTCACCCTATTTCCTTATCTATCATTCGTTTTGTTTCTTTCTGTTATGTATATAATAACTCGATAGACTGAATACTGTAAACTCACTCAGGTGCAAACTTGGCTCAACTTTATTCGGGCCCAAAGTGCCCACATTACATGGCGGCTTGCTTTATATACCTAGCCTGCTTTATCTACACATGCATACAGCCCAATGACCTCCGACAGTGGCACCCCCTGGTGGCTAGTAACATACATGACAATATCCCCCTTCAAGATCTTAGTATCAGTCTTTTTACAAGTTAAGATGGTCCGGGACTTTCCACTCATGAATTGATCGTCTCAGTTCAACTCCAGTTCTGAGCGAGCGTTCTGAGTCAGTTATGACTGGAGGCAGGGTAGCCAATCTGATGGGAGTGGCACTGACCATGTCGGAGATTGAAAGTCCAGATTCATTGATGACGGCGGAGTGCTCTAATGAATGAATATGGGTTGGTTGGTCACTGATCATATCTTCCTCAACTTGTTCCAGTTCATTCGTGTGCCGCAGCTTTATCTGATCAGCATGACAATAATAAACACTCTGTTACCCTCCTTGGCCATAACAGTACCGGCGACCCACTTGGGACCTTGACCATAATTTAGCACATACACAGGATCGTTAACATAGATGTCGCGTGACACAGCAGCACTGCTGATTTTGACGTCTGTTTTCAACACGATCGTTGAAGTCAGGCTGGACGAGAGAGAGCTTGGTCTTGAGACCTCTCTTCATCAATAGTTCAGCAGGGGGAGACCCCGGTAAACTTGTGGGGTCTTGTCCTGTAACTAAGCAATATGCATGACAAGCAAGTCTGCAGTGAACCCTGAGTTACACATTTAATACTCTGCTTGATTGTTTGGACAGCACGCTCTGCTTGACCATTAGAAACAGGTTTGAATGCCGCTGACCTCACATGTTTAATACCATTGATTTTCATGAACTCTTGAAACTCCAGACTTGTAAAGCAAGATCCGTTGTTGCTCACAACGATGTCAGGCAGACCATGAGTAGCAAACATGACACAAAGGCTCTCAATGGTAGCTGTGGATGTACTGGATGACATGATTATACACTCTATCCACTTGGAATATGCATCCACCACCACAAAAAACATCTTTCCCAGGAAAGGAACCACAAGGTCGACGTGGATCCTCGACCATGGTTTGGATGGCCACGATCACAGACTCAGCGGAGATTCCGCTGGTAATTTGCTTAGCTGCATGCAAGTGTTGCACTGATGCACATATGATTCCAGATCAGAGTCAATTCAAGGCCGCCCTATGTGAGACCTGCCGATGGCTTTCATCAAGACAATACCGGGATGAGTGCTGTGTAGATCACATACAAATTATTTCTCTCTGCCTTTCTTAGGCATAACAACACGATTACCCACAGCAAACAATCTGACTGAATGGATAGTTCGTCTTTGCGACAGTTGTAAGATTTGGTCTCATCACACATTTCCATAGGTATAGCAGACCAATCACCACTAAGGGCACAATGTTTTACAACCGATAAAATCGGATCCTGTCTGGTCCAGGTCCTAACTTGTTGAGCAGTGACAGGGGTTCCTTCACTCTCAAAAGCATCCATAACTAACAGTAGATCTGCAGGTTGTGGCAGGTTGTGAAAACAATGAAATGAGTGGCTTGTGATCCGTTTCGAGTTCAAAACGAAGACCAAACAGATACTGATGTATCTTTTTAACCCCATACACGCAGGCTAAAGCTTCTTTTTCTACCATACTGTAGGCTCTTTCTGCCTTTGACAAACTTTTCGAAGCATACGCAACAGGTTGTAGTTTACCCGACTCATTAGCTTGGTGGAGCACGCAGCCAACCCCATATGATGAAGCATTACAAGCCAATACTAGACACTTACACCAATCATAATGCATCAGCAACTTGTTAGAGCAAAGCAGATTTGTAGCTTTCTCGAAAGCTCTATCTTGAGACACACCCTAAACCCAGTTGTCGCCTTTTCTGAGCAGCATGTGCTGTGTCTCTAATAAAGTGCTCAATCTAAGTAAGAAATTATCAAAGTAATTGAGTAGACCAAGGAACGAATGCAGCTCCGTCACATTTTGAGGCCTGGGTGCAAGTGTTGCACTGATGCACACATGAATCTAGTCCGTAGGCCTGATGCCTTCCTCCCCAGAAATTTGACTTCCAGTAGGGACGGACTTCAGTAGACTCTCCATGTTTCTCTGAAATATAGCTGCAGCCAAGCGAATTCCAAAAGGACACCTGTTGTAGTTAAACATTCCTTTATGAGTGTTGATGCACATAAATTTCTTCGACGTGTCGACGAGCTCCTGTGTCATATAGGCCGACGTCAGATCCAGGTTAGTGAACGACTTCCCACCGGCTAGCGTTGCAAACAGGTCATCAGTCTTCGCTAACGGATACTGATCCTGTTTCGAGAATCGGTTGATCGTAATCTTGTAGTCTCCACAAATCCTGACAGTGCCATCGCTCTTCAACACAGGAACAATGGGACTGGCCCATTCGTTAAATTCAAACAGTGATATGACCCCTTCACGTTGGAGTCTGTCCAGCTCAATTTCGACCTTCTCCCTCATCATGTATGGAACAGCCCGAGCTTTATGATGGACGGGTCTTGCACCCGAGTTCAGGTGAATCTGAACCTTGGCTCCCGTGAAATTGACGATGCCCGGTTCAAACAGCGAGGGAAACTTGCTCAACACTTGAGCACACGAAGTGCCATCCACCAATGATAACGCTTTGATATCGTTCCAACTCCATTTTATTTTTTCGAGCCAATTCCTGCCGAACAGCGTTGGACCATTTCCTGGAACGATCTATAATGGTAGATCATGAACCGCACCATCATACGACACCTTGACTACTGCACTGCCAATCACCGGTATGAGTTCTTTGGTGTAAGTACGCAACTTGGCATTGACTGGACTCAGCTTAGGCTTCACAGCCTTAGTGTCCCACAGCTTGTCGAATGTCCTTTGGCTCATTATCGACTGACTCGCACCCGTGTCCAATTCCATTGAAACCGGCACGCCATTTAGTTTCACATTACCCATTATCGGTTGGCTCTTTGTCAGGAATGAATACAGTCCATACACTTCCTCCTCGGGTATCTTGGGTTGCATATCCAGGTCCGCGCTGGACTGGTCTTCATCATCCATGTGGTGAGTCACAGCACGCTTCCTCAGTTGTGGACACATTCGCTGAAGATGCCCCGCTTTCAAACAGCCTTTACAGATGTACTGTTTAAAACGACACTGATGAGGCCAATGATTGCCCCCACAATGCCAACAGGGTGAAATCGGATTTGTACCCATTGGCGGACTTTGAGCAGCTACAGGTTTCGTATACGCAGTCGAGTAAGCCCTGCCATAAGCAGCTCTGCCATACAACAATACAATCTTGTTTACAGTACTTGTGGTGGAGCTCCGACGCTTCGATGATATCTGCCTTAAATTATTTTCTATCGTCATGCATACCTGGGCAATCGCGATGGCCTTGCTCAAATCCGGCATCTCCACAGCCAATAACTTCTGGAGGATCACCTCGTGGTTGCTCTTATTACGAAGAAATCTCGCAGCATGTCTCCCAATGCATCTTTGAACTTACATGGCCCAGCAAGATGTCTTAGGTCGGCGACGAATTCCAACACATCCTGGCCCTCAGAATGAACATGCATATAGAATCGATAGCGTGAGATGATAATGCCTTCTTTTGGTTTGAGATGGTCACATACCAGAGCACGCAGTTCCTCATAGTCCTTGTCTGTTGGACGTGCAGGCGAGAGGAGATTCTTTATGAGGCCATAGATTTTCGGACCGCAAACAGTGAGGAAAACCGCCCTGCACTTAACTGCATCAGTAGCTTCCTCCATTTTGTTGGCCACGAAGTACTGGTCCAGGCGATCGATAAAATCTGACCAGTCTTCTCCCTCCACGAATCTCTCCAGAATTCCAATGGTGCTCATTTTGAATGCGAAGGTTCTTGAGTTACCTCGTTGCCAAATGTTATGTATGTAATAACTCGATAGACTGAATACTGTAAACTCACTCGGGTGCAAACCTGGCTCAACTTTATTCGGGCCCAAAGTGCCCACATTACATGGTGGCATCCTTTATATACCTGGCCGGCACACACGTGCGTACAGCCCAATGACCTCCGACAGTGGCGCCTCCCTGGTGGCTAGTAACCCCAAGCATACATACATGACACTTTCTCTATCCTTAAATCTCATTGGTTGAGGAGGTAGTCCATGGCCCCGTCGTTTACCAAGCTCCCAGATGCCCCGTTGATCTAGCTGCGCCGTCATCAGCTCGCACTTCCAGCAATGTGCGTGCAAAACTAATTGGAGCTGAAGGGTGATGAAAAAATCCAACTTACAGCACTTGGCACAAGATGCTCTGCTCTAACAAATTCTAGGCCATTATTTTATATTTATACTTATAGCAGTATTTTCTGGAAATCAACTCAAATTTAAGAATATGTTTATAATGTTGAGAGACGGCAGAGATATGTATGACTGTGGCTAGCAGGACAGCAGCATTATCATTGGTAAACTTGTAGTAATAATGTCATAATCATTTCAGAATGCCCCTCCCTCCCAATGCTCGCTTGTCAAAACCAATATGGTATTGAGCCATTAAGAAAAGGCCCTGTTGTCAACAAAGGAATATTAAAATGCAATAAAATCATCAACATAAATGCTTCTTTATATTATATTAAGGGAGGAACTGATTCATAGGAATGCTTTCAAGACTTTGACATGAACCATTCTAAACATTAATTTTGTAGTTTAAGATGTCATCTGGACAGGTCAATGAGATTACTACTTTGTAATTACTCCCAGGTAGCCATTGTTCTCCTATATCTAAGTACTGTATGTTAATGCAGTAACATGTTTTTAAAGATACACGATATTTTCGGTGCCATCAACTAACTGCAATGAAAATAAAAATAATCAGTTACAGCACATCACATAATACCTTTCAGAATGTGTTCAAAACTAAACCCTTTTAACAAATGGACTACTTCACAATTGTTGATATGCCATGCATGATTTATTGGTCTTTCTTACTTGTGAAAGAAGTCTGGAATCATATCCTCTTTGCTACAGTATCCTATAAATAACTAAGAATCATTGAGCATTTACAGTCACAACCCTGCACTTTCATATGAATACCTTAATAGGATGATATTGAAAAGGATATAAGAAGCGAAAAGAGACAGTATGAGAAAAGATTAGCGGCTAACATAAAGGGAACCCAAAAATCTCAAAAATATATAAAAAAATAAAAGTATAGTTAAAGGAATGGTGGGGTTGATTCCTGCATAAAAAAGGAAATCTTCTTGTGGAAGCAGACGGCATGACTGAGGTACTGAATGAGTATTTTGCATCTGTCTTCACAAAAGATGGTGAAGTTAATGAGGAGGAGGAGTAGAGATATGGATAGAATAAAAATAGATAGAAAGGAGGTACCAAATAGGTTGTCATCACTCAAAGTTAACAAGTCACCTGGTCCAAATGGGATGCAACCTAGGTTGCTGAGGGAAGTTAGGGTGGATATAGCAGAAGCTCTGATCCTCTTGGATATGGGAGTGGAGGATTGCAAATGTTACAACCCTGTTCAAAATAGGGGAGAAGGATAAACTGTTAACTACAAGCCAATCATTCTTACATCAGTGGTGGGAAAACTACTAGAGACCATTGTCAAACATAAAATTAATTCTCATTTGAGAAGCATGGGTTAATAATGGACAGCCAGCACAGATTTGTAAAAGGCAAATCCTGCCTGACTAACCTGATTGAGTTCTTTGATTAAGTATTCGAGAGGGTTGATAAGGGTAGTTCAGTAGATGTTACATATATGGGGGGAGAAATTCATGACATCTCGCCAGGGCCGTGGGGCTGCTAACTACTCCCGCAAAATTCTGCGGGAGTTAGCGGAGGCGCTAACTGAGCCGGCGATGACAATGTCATCACCATACGCAGCGACCCGTTTTAGCCCTAGAGCGAAAATTCGGTAGTGCCCCGTGAGGCTGTTGCAGGCGATGTCTGTGACAGCCTCGCAGATCGCGAACCGGGCTCAGTCTGCTCGTGGAGCAAAAATTAAAGGGGAGGTTCGGCGCCGACATTTTGAAAAATGGCCGATTGACCAGTCATGTTTACGCCTCACTCATACAGCCATACGCTAAATATTACAGCACATCTACCTGTACGCTAGCATTGACAAACCTTAGACGATGAAAGGGCAGAGCAATCACTTATTTTTGCTAAGAAGAGCAAGTTTCACTCAGCACCTACATATTGTTCTTTTCTTAGTAATTTGGGTCTCCAATCAGATTGTGGAGGATCAATACCAAGTTCACATTCTGACCCCTCCCAAAATAATACATTAATATAGCACATTGGGATACATAAATATCAACTGTTCAGTACATATACTCAGTGTAATGCAGCCTCCGTCTGTTTCTGCAACCAGAGATCTGTCATCACATTCTGATTTTTGCATGTTTTTGGCCAATTGCTGTACTAACGTTATTAACAACTTTCTAAATACTTTGTACAGCACAAATATTAAAATCTTTCTACTTGCTATTTGGCATTTGCTGTACACCCAAAAGTGTAGTAACGAGATACTCAATGCTTGAGGATCAAGCTGAAAAATTATTCATGCAACAAGAAAGGTTCATTTTACCTGTCTTCGTATTGTACCATGCTAATAGTGAGAATGTAAATGCTGTAGATCTTGACTTGATTGCTTACAACAAGCAAACCTTTTAGTCAGTGTTTTCAACTGTGCATCGGATATGTCTGTCATGCTTATAAAATTCAAAACAACTCTGAGCATAATTTTTATTATATTTTCTCATTTTTTGCTGTACCATCTCAGACAGCTCAGGTGAATAATTGCACAGTTGGTTGATGTTCTGTGTTTCCAATCTAATAAAGTGTCGAGTCATTCAAATTTTAATGACAAATTAATTTAAATGCTGCTGAGTTCTGTTGATTATTTAAGAACCATAGCTGTGCTAGGTAGTGAGAGATTCAATATTGTCAGTGCCCCCTCGAGGGCTTGAACAATTACTGCTGTTTGTTACAGCCCTGGAATTTTAGTTTTGCTGGAGTCTCATAATTCTCGTGGAGAGATAACTACAAATGGCAAATAATGCAGTCTAGAATAAACTGAGAAATTATCACCAAGGCCCTTCCTGTGCCACACTTTGTCAAATCTTCTGATAGGAAACAAATTCTATTCATAAAGATTTTATTTTTCAGCTCTGTGTGATTCAATAGCAATTCAATTATGGTTTTCTGAGATAGTAAGCCCAGAGAGGGAATCCAGCATGACAAGAAATATGACAGGACAGTTACAGAGTGTTTATGCAATTAAACTTTCAGTGACAATACATGTAAAATGATGAATGTGTGGGTGTAGGGATATGTGCACAAGCAATGCCCCACAAGTATTGCACATTTTTCATTATTATACAACTTCTCAGATCTTTCAAGACTGCCTGGAGTGAAGTGCTGCAGAATACAGCATTATTCAGCATGTTAACCGTTCACTACCTTTAGCTGCTCCTGATGTGCTGTTGAAAGAGAATGTCTTATTTTAAAGGATTACTCAAATTTAGAGTCATTTTAAACAGATGCTTATAATTTAGATTCATTTAAAATGAAATAATGGTACAGACATTGGTAGCCAAAGAGCATCAGTTATTATGCTACCAGTCATTGAAAATATATCATTCAGATTAAAATCTCCCCCTCTGCCCCCACCGCTCCCCCCCCCCCCACCACCACCACAAAAGAAAATTATCAACTGATTAGAATCATTTTAATTACTTTTTTCATGGTTGGATTTTGTTGTAAATTTGTAAAAAATTAAATTTTATTTAAAACCATCAAAAGCCCCCAAATAATAAAACAACATTATGAATTGCAAAGGGAATTTCAAATATATGGTTTGTAAAGTAGAGAGTGCCTCAAATAGGTCAATAGGATGCTTTGTCTTAGCTAATATAGTGTTTGGAAACCATCTCTGATCACTCGTTTAGACCACAATAATCAGGGACTGCAAAACAAAGTCGTATAAAGTAGGAAAATATTTTCTTTGTCAGGGAAGGGTGCCTAAATCAATAAATCAGTAAATCAAATCTGCAAGTCTTCTGGAAAACTGCTTCTATATGTATGTTGTGTAGAAGTGTCAAGTGTCATTTCTTAAAAATAGCATGTTATAGCACGAAAGTCAGTGACTGTCATGCACAGCTTGCCAGGTTCCTGATTCCACAAGTGCATAAGAGAGGCCGAGACACTTTATTCTCAAGCACCTCCTAATATCTTGGTTGGCTTCTAAACCTAGGAGCAAGTTGATTACTTGACTTCTTGACCAGGGAATAGTATATAGCGTTATCTAAAATCAGGGTAAAATATTAATTACAAATGCAGTCCCGAACTCTGTTCCCGGCTTTGTTTCCAAACAGCCCGTGAGTCCTGAAGGTCCACTCCATTCCTGGCTTTGTTTCCCCACAACCTGTGAGTCCCGAAGGTCCACTCCATTCCTGGCTTTGTTTCCCCACAACCCGTGAGTCCTGAAGGTCCACTCCATTCCTGGCTTTGTTTCCCCACAACCCGTGAGTCCCGAAGGCCCGCTCCATTTCTGGCTTTTTCCCCAGAGCCCGCGGGTCCTGAAGCGAACAACCAAAAAAACACTGTGACTGCGCATGCGCAACTACTTCAACTTCGTTGGCAGCAGTCGCTTTCTTTATAAGATGCAATCTCTGATTCAGCTAAATATTGGTCCAGCTGCCTTTTGAAGGCATGCAGAGAGTCAGGACACACTACACAAGCTGGCAAAGTATTTCAAAGGTTCACTACTCTCTGGGAAAAGAAGAACTGCATAACATCGAGCCTATTCCTACTCTTGCATAGTTTAAATGCATGACCCCCGGCCTGGTCCAACTAAAATAATCTATCAATACATACACAATCCAGCCCTTTTATTATTTTATTTACCTCTATCAGGATGTCTCTAAGTCTATACTTCTCTAAAGTAAATAGGTCCAGCTCTCTAAGCCTACCTGGGTACCTAAGGTTCTTTAAACTGGGAATTATTCTTGTGGCTCTCCTCTGAACCTTTTCCAAGGGCACTATATTACCCACCATGTGAGGGACCAAAATGGGACGCAGTACTCTAGATGCAGTCGAACCAAGGACCTGTATGAGGACAGAATGGTGTCCTTTGACTTGTATTTAATGGTTTCATTAATAGAACCTTATACCCTGCAGCTTCTCTGCATTGGTCATGAACCTTGAGTAATCTGTGCACAATAAGACTGCGATCCTTTTTTCTCTCAACCACTCTCAGTATTGTTCCCTGTAAATGGTTTGTATATTCCGTATTGGGCCTGCCTACATGCATCATATTTCATTTGTCTAGGTTAAATGCCATTTGCCATTGTTTGGACTATTCCCCCAGCACATGACATCTTTTTGCAGAAAATGTTAGTATCGTCTATAAACTCGCTGACCATATCCTCACCACCACTTTCCAAGTCATTTAGGGTGGAGTGTAAAATGGGCAACCAATCCGATCCTGTCAGTTACCCACCGGGTGTATTAGATTAAAATTAGCACCATGGTTAAAATCCAAGCAACAGATGGTATTCGTTTTGGGCACCCCCAGATGTCAAGCCTATTGAAATGAAAAAATATGGAATTGAATTTCAGCACCTAATACTGACAGGCAAACAATGCAAAAATATTCACTGTCGTTTACCCATCATCTTAACTGGAGTCTAGGATTTACATTATGAATGGCACGGTATGGAAAAAGATTCCATAAAAATAGATGACAGTGTAACAGTGCAGATTGTTAGAGTTTTAGTTCACATTAGCACAGAGTGCCGATATGTAGCTCTGTGCTTGTGATTCTCCACACAGTGCATTTGCAATCTCAACCGTGGACCTATGGGAATTGGGTAACAGAAGCCAAAACAACTACTTCCCCTCAGAGAGAGAGAGAAATTCAGTGAAACAGTCACCTCTGACTGTTGTTATGCACTTCTTCATGCCAGAGGCCTGGGAGCAGGTCTCCAGCCTGTCCTCTGATAGAGGAGAGTGCACAGCACAGGAAGACTTAAGAGGAGGAAAGAAGATAAGAAAATGAATTACCCTCACCAAATTTTTTACCTGAGTTTCTTTGCAATTTATATTTTTCTCTCTTCTTTGATGTCTCTTCACACCCCTCCTCCCACACCAATCAAAATTCCCAGACCAAGGTGGTAGCTAGGCATTTTGCGTCTAATCATCTGTCTATGCTGCTCCACAAAAAATCATTAGGAGGTACAAGTGGCTTATTGTGTGATTTTCCCCTTTGAGGAAGCATTGGTCCTACTCTCCACCTCCCCTTAACTATACAGCAAAGAGAGAACTCTCCAGAGTGTATCATGCTGCATCCCACTACTTTATTACAATGAAATGCTGGTGCACTCCCTAGCATGTGACCCTAATAATGATTTAATCCCCTCATCACCCCTTGTTTATAAATAAAAAAGCTTTTGAGTTCTGAGGGCTGTGAAGTTTTAATTGAAACAAGTCCATTTCTTTCTGCTTATTTCTTTTGTTCTCTTTCATTTACTGCCTTGCATAAGCCTCAAGTGCTGTTCATTTAGAGAATGCCAGAGTTGAGAAATATAGGGCTAGAAATATATTTTATTTTTCAATTGTTAACCTATTTGGCTGTCAAATTTGATAGCCGTTAAAAAAATTTGAAGGCCAATTCAGCCAGCCTTTTCACATCCTTCTGCTCTCCAGTTTCATATTTCAATTGGATGCAATCACTTGCATGTTGTGAATTTGACATTTTCAGAAGGGTTTTTTATCATGTTGAGATCAAAGGCACATTTGTTGAATTTACCATGTAGATGGGGACCTCTATGTGATAAAAACAGATACTCAGTCAGCTGCTCACTTTTCAAATACAGTACTTCAGCTAATGCTTCGATATTTTCTGGGTTTAACATGCTTCAGTGAATTTCAGTTTCTGGAAATTTTAAGAGTTGATTAAAAATATAGGTGAGTGCCACTTCTGAATCAATTTGTTTAAGCCTAAAAATTGTCATCTGGTGAAAATAGAAATAGCGAAGACAACATTAAGGTATCACTGAGGCAAATGGCTTATAAGAAGAAAGTGCGGCTTTGGAGTTAGGATAAAAAGGGAGCAGGGTGCATGTAATGAACTCTATTGTTTGTTACATGATTGTCGACCAGTAGAAATATGGAAATAGATTTTATTATAATTTAAATTCCACACACTGAATCATTTGAGATTCCAATCCAAAGCTCCTTTCAAGGCTCTGAGCCATTTGACAAAAAAATGTCCCAGTTTTTATCCGTGCTTGGTAGTTGATCTAACTTGGGACAGTAATGAGAGCACTGTATTGGAATCATGTCCTCAAGTTGCCTTTCTTATCATTTTGAGAGTTTTGGCATGCCAGCTTTCAACACAAAACAAGGGGCCGAAATTGCCCTGTTCGGCGCTTCTGGGGCGCTAACGAAGACGCAAAACTGTTTTTGCAGGGTGCGGGGGTGTGGTGGGGTGGGGGGGGCCTACTGTCTTCCGGGAAATTACGCAGGAGTTAGCGGAGACGTGAACATTGTAGCGTCGTGCCTGGCTAGTAGCACCCTGGGCCACCGCGCCTCTGGTGATGACATCATCGCCGTGTGCGACAACCCCTTTCCGTCCCACGGGGGAAATTCCCTAGCACCCCGCAAACCGGGCAACCCTCTGCTCCCAGGTGGAAGTTAAAGGGAAGGTGTGTTGCGCTGCGTGCCGCCATTTTTTTTCTTCAGCCGACTCGCCAGTCAGTCCGTGTTCCAGCGATGTTGCATGGTCCGGGCCACGATCGTGCAGCCCGGCATTCCGTTTGGGTGCCGGGCTGCGGCTACGGCACCACACAGCCCTGGTGGCTCAGTGACGGCCATCAAAGGGCCTGCAGCGTTTGCAGCGATCCTCTCTTTAACAGAAGGGGAGGGGTGTTGAAACGCATCAGCCCACGTAACATCCCGGACACCGCCCCAACTGGAAGTGGAGCGTGCGACATTGCGCTCCACTTCCTGTGAGGGGCGGTAACCCGAATTTCGCGGTGCAGGAAGTCCCGCCCCAACTCTGTCACCACTCCTAAATGGGGCATAATCCAATTTTTCCCCAATGTATTTCTTCAGATGAAGTTGGACACAAGGGGCTGAAATCCCGTAGTCCTTAGTGCATCCCACTGTAACTCTAACGGGCATACTAGGTGAGAAAATAGACCAGGACCCAGAGTCCCTGCCCACCCCTTACAAGGCTAACAGCATAAGAGGGAACAGGACTCCCAATGCCATAAGTTCACATGTGTGTGGTCCTCAGTGGGACATGCCCTTTCATTGGCGGAAGTACGCTAGGTGAGACAACATCAGAGCAGGTCTCCAGTCGTCCTGATTAACCCCTGCCACTGGATAAAGACCTAGCTCTGTCAAGCCTGTGTGGTGGCTGATATGCAACGGTCACCACATGTTGAAAAAATCCATGCACAGGCATCTTCCACCCCTTCAATTGGAGTTCAGGACTGGAATATCGGGTCCTTCATTGAAACATCTACGAACCCATGTGGAAGCAAGTCATCCTTGTTCGAGGGACCGCCTATGATGGTGATGATGACATTTATAGAGCGCTTTAATGAAGTAAAACGTCCCAAGATGCTAGTCCCAAGATCAGGTGTGCTAGATTCCTAAACACCAAAACTGGATCTCACCTAAGGATCATGACCATGCCCCTGAAGAAAAAAAGAGATATTTTAAAATTTATTTTAAAGTGGCTCCTTTACAAACCGTCAAGTTGTGCTGATCTTTCCAGCATGTTGGGGATGGCATGATGTGCCCCTAGTAGTGTCACCATCTTCCATCGCCATGTTAATCAAGGGACCCTTTTACCCCACAAATGTAGGTGGGGCTATCAGCAGAGGTTCTGGGTGCCAGAGTGCCCCTGCCACTACCACCTTCTCCCTACCCCGCCATCCCATTCCTTAGTTTCAGCCCTAAGATCTGTCTTATCTCAAAGTTGTTTCCATTAGGTGAAAATTAAATTGGTATTTCTTAGTTTTGAAAATAAAGTTAATTCCATTAAGCCAGAGTGAGTATCATAGTATCTAGATATTTATTGCCTCCTGCTCAGTAAATGTATTCAACTTGCTTCTGTTTTGTTCTTCAACATAATTATTTCTAAGTATGAACCCAAATGATTTCCTTGTGGACCATCTTGTCTCAGACTAAGTAAGAGAGCTGGGCTGGGATAATTCATAGAATTCCACAGGGGTCATGTTCTCTGTTTTTTTCAAGGACATTTTTATTACAAAGCTGATGAAATTTGCATATTAATTCATTTCTTTCAATTTTTAAGATTAAATGTTGTCAACATGTATCAGTGCAAGTCTTTGACAGTGCTGATGAAATGGGTCAGTCAAGCTTGAACATTTTAGAGTAAAGCAGCCACCTGCAACCCAAACCCCTCGTGTGGTTTGATTGTACTAATGCAGTTTGATTTGAAAAAGAAAGTGCTTTAGTGAAAAAAGAAACCTTTAAAATTATCTGTGACATTGTATCTATCTTCTCAGCCTTTCACTTGAAATGAAATGTTTTCTCATGCAAGTTTACGGAATATCCTTTATGAAAGATTTACAAGAATTCAGATATGAACACAAGACATATACTTCAGGTTAGATACCTCAGATACAGGAGAATCAGTTATTTAAAAAATTAAAGTACATTGTAACATAATTCCAGTGTTGAGTTCTGAAAAATGTAATTTTCTGAAATAGTAACATTCCTGCAAATCGATATTTGTAACCCTGCTGATCTATATTTATTAACTCCTATGGTTTAAACAAAATCACGGTTTATCACAACCCAATTACAGGCAGCAGTGTGATTTGTTTCTCTTCTTCAGTAAGGAAGCAAACTTGGGGGGAAATGAACAGAATTGATTTCTATATTTTATTTAAACCTAGAAGAAAAATTACAGAAATAAGAAACTAGTTTGACAATAATACAGTTGTACACACTGTTGATTAATTTGGATCAATTCAGTTTTGCTGGAGAATCATAGCATATTTTTGTTATGCAGCTTGTACTTTTGTGGCTGACGGTGAGAAAAATGTGCAAAGAATCACTTATTTCTGTAACCATTTTGCTGCTGATAGGAGCTTCAAACCTACTGCTCAAATGAAAGTGTGATGTTTTGACACATTTCATTTCAATCCACTGTCTGCATTTTAGACTGGAGTTACACCTGGAAAACTTGCACATTATTTGGTCATATCTCCTAGGTGTCAAATTATGCTGACGTTATATAACACGTGTACTCATATATACATATGCACATGGACATTTGCCCACATACTCACCTAACCACAAATGAGTATGTGGACACATACACAAATGTTTGCACACACAGTCGATGTGGAAATGTGGCTGGTAAATATGGCAGGAAAATGGTACAACAATATGATCCACTTTTTTCACATCTATCTAACATTAATTTCATGGTAGAAAAGACCAGCAACCTGTATGCTGCTGACTTTGTCTCTCACAGGGCTTACTAAATATATAGGACCGGAATTTGCAGTAGGTAATAACGGTGAACTAACAGTGTTCACCATTATTACTTCTTTGAAACTGACCACAATGTCAGGATGTAGTGCTTACGCATCTTAACAAAGAAATCCTGAAGTTGCGGTCAGCCATTCACTGCTATGACAGGTGCTCCCCACCCCCATCGTCGGCAATTAGTGTATTCAGTGAAATCCGTGGTAATATTGCTGTTAAATACCCCATTAAATATTAAGTCTTGTTGGATTAGGCGTAACTGGGGTTTTAACAACGTATTGACCGGTAAACAAACATTATGGCCCTGAAAAAACTAATTTAAACTTTGTGGATTGTCAAATTTCTCCATTATGATAAAAATTATAATTTTCAAGAAGCTTCAAAAAAAATTTAAGTTTATTCACGATATTTCAGGTTCAACCTTATCCCCATGTGAGAGCCCCAATCTTTGTTTTGCTTTCAATAACATTTTTAAATGGTCCGGATAAAAGCAGCTTCTCATTTCCTAGTTCCCTATCTGTGAGAATTCTGCAATGTAATTGGCTGCTTTGGCACCACAGCAGATCGCACTCGGGATGCCCACTATAGAACAATGTAATCACTTGAACGTTGAAAAAGGCAAACTTCTCGCCACTGTGAGCAGCTTTCTTCGGAGCCAGCAGCACACCCTTTTGCTTCGCTGCTGACCGCAAATTACAGGCCATAATATTTTGTAATATCGTTCGGTATATTCACGGGAGATGGAGACAGAGACGGTTTTACTGAAAAAAAAGTTGGTACACTGCTATTCCATTCATATAACTACAAATGTTTTCCAACCTAAGCAAGTAGACAATCCTCTCTGAACAAAATTCCTAACTTCATTTTGGACTACTTATCCAACATTTCCTCATAATATGGGACTGAAGCTAAATACACAAATGGAAAATCTCCAGTCATAAACATGCAACTTTTCAGTTACATATATTTTTACAACTGAATAGTTAAAAAGTATGTTTTACATCTGTCCTGATCAGATCTAATCCTGTTCCAGAAATAATATTAATTCTGATCCTCTCAGCAGATTTAATCCTTAATTGTTCCGATTCTATGAAGCCAAACTTATGCTCCATTTTTCCGATTCTGGCCTTTTATGCATCCCCCTCCCTTCGCCCCACCATTGGCAAATGCATTCAGCCACCTAGGCCCCATGTTCTGTAACTGCCCGCCTAATCCCCTACGGCCCTTCACCTTCCTCTCCTCTTTTCAAACCCATTTCTTTGATTAAGCTTTTGGTCACTCCACTTAATGGGCTCAATTTTGGCCACCATTCTGCGCTGTTCTTTTGGCGTATGCAGCTTTTTTTTGAAGCAGGCAATAATCTGCAAGTTTGGCCAAAGTTTCTGCGCCGTTCTAAAATAGGTACGTCCGATTTTTTTAGTTCTCGATTTTTTTACGTCACTGGGGGCGGAACCTGCCGTGTGTGCCACTTCTGGCCATTTAAGCGAGTTTGGGCCTGGCCATCCTGGGCTGAAAGGACCCCGCACCGGCCCGCTGCCATCCCAGGCCGGGTGCGGGGTCCTTTCAGCCCAGGATGGCAATGGCTTCAGTTTCCAGCCCAGCCTCAGCCCTTTTCCAACCTCAGCCCTCCTGAGCATCCCTCGTTACCCTAGCAACATCAGTTTTTGGCGCAGGCCTTAAGCTCCACCCACAAAGCTTAAGGCCAATCTGCGCCGTTCCAAATTCAAAGTTAATTCCGGCGAAATTGTTTCTTTTTCTGAATTCTTGAAACATGGATGCCATTCAACAGATAAAATAGCCAGCACCAAATCAAATGGTTTTCACCCTATAGTTGTTGTTCAAGTGGTTTTAATGGAACTTAACTCATCTTTTCATCGTTCAAAAAAGGAATCAAAAGACTCTGCATGCACAAACATAAGCAATTGTGCTTGCACAAAATGATGCAGTTGCAGATTTTTCTTTTTGACAATTTTTTAATTATCTAAAAATAAGCTGGAAAAAATGGAGTTGATTTCCATCTTCAAAGAGGCGGCCACGGGTCGGTAAGGAATCACCGCTCAGTCGGTGCGGCGGGGCTGACATTTAAAAAATTGCCCGTGTGGATTTTCCCAGCGGACCACGTCTCCTCTCCACCCATTTTTCCCGCCCCGTCGGGCATGCGCCGACCTCTTACTGACCAGCGGCGACCCCCTTTCAGACCCCCGCGGGAAATTACCCTTCCGAAATTGCCCCTCGGGGCCGGCGCCGGTCGATGCCACTGACAGCTTTGCCCGGCGGGAACCTTCTTGTGCCTGGGTGCACGTCCGCCCTCAAAGGGGAGGGCACACTGCTGCCGCTGCCATTTTATTTTAATTGTCGGCCGACTGTTAGGTTGGCCCGACAATGGTGGCCTAGGGTTCGGCCGTGTTTTTGGACAGCAGAGCAGCCAGTAGGCCCTGCTGCAACCAGTCTTTATTACTCAGGCCTGCAGCAACAGCTGACTTTTCTCCCTCGCTTCTAGGTGTTAGACTTTGCCAGAAGGTAAGCCTGTACTGGAGGAATCTCTGACTTATACAAGTGACTTGAACCCAAATTCCACACAGATCCATGTCATGTCAGGTGCAGAGCACGTTGGAGGGGGAGGATGCAGTAAAGAAAATCAAAGCAAATGTAGGACCGAAGGAGGCAGGCGAGCTGATATTTATCAGGTCTTTTGCAAATTGCTGCTATGTTTTTTCTCTGTGACATGAAAGCATTTTGCATGTTAAATCTGCGGGTTTCAGCAACAGGAGTTAATGCCTTCCAATGCTTTAAGTCCGGGAGTCTTGGTTATCGTCCTGGGCATTTGGAGAATATTTGATTTGATTAAGCTGTGATTCAAACGCAGTCTGATTTTACAACAACAACTTGCATTTATAAAGCACCTTTAACATAGTAAAATGTCCCAAGGTTCTTCACAGGAGAATTATCAAACAACATTTGACAACTAGCCACATAAGGACAGGTAACTAGATAGGTTTTAAGGAGCATCTTAAAGGGGGTGGAGAGGCGGGGAAGTTTAGGGAGGGAACTACAGTTCTTAGGGTCTAGGCAACTGAAGGCACAGCCACCAATGGTGAAATTAAGAAAATAGGGGATGCGTAATAGGCCGGAATTAGAGAAATGCAGAGAACTAGGAGGGTTGTAGGGCTGGAGGGGGTTACAGAGATCGGGAAAGACGAGGGCATGGAGGGATTTGAAAATCAGGAATAGAATTTTGAAATCGAGGTGTTGCCGGACCGAGAGCCAATGTAAGTCAATGAGCACAGGGGTGATGTGTGAATTGGACTGTGTTAGTCCAAGTTAGGATAAGAGCAGCAGAGGTTTGGATGAGCTCAAGTTTACAGAGGGTGCAAGGTGGGATGCTAGCCAGAGGAGCATTAGAATAGTCAAGTCTAGAGGTAACAAAGGCATGTATGATGGTTTTAGCAGCAGCTGAGCTTTATTGACTATAAATTTGGGACTTCATGGCAAATGTGCATAAGTCGATTTAGTGGTGAAGGGTGCTTTTATACTGGGTACACTCAGTATTACTTTTTGCTATCCGATGAATTTCTAAGTAGCAGGATATGTGCACATGCAGAGAGACCTGGGAGAGTTTGGTATAGTACTTTCGTACTAGTGGAATGGATGTGAACATAACCAAAAATAAATCAAAATGCAATTCAGACAAGTTAAAATTAAGGTTGCTCTGTAAGCAAGTATATTTACTACCAATTGGTGAGACATTCCACGCGACGAAAACTGTTGCAACTTGTGCAAAGCAGTCAATACTCCCAATACCATCAGCGAGAGGCATGAGCCAAATTGGTGCTCTTGCTTCATTTACTTATGATTGGCGGGCTGCCAGCGCTACTCCTGCTATTTAAGGGCAGCTCAATAATTAGTCGGGTAAGAAATCAGGGAAGCCACTTTGGCTCTTTTCAATCATAGATCTCACACACTGCTGTAAAGTGAAGATGGCAGCTAACAAGTTCTGGAAGGGCCCCAAGATTTTCAGACACTGGTTTGGAGGTCCTCAAGGAGAAGGTGACCTGGAAGAGGGACCTGTTCTTTCCAGGCAACAGGAGATGAGAGCAAAGGCAAATAGCCCAGCAACAGTGGCCAGAGGTGGGAGAGCAGAATAATGCAAGGAGCATTGCCGCCAGGACCTGGCTGTAGTGATACAAGACATTCAGTGATCTGACTTGAGCTTACAAGGTAAGACTCCTACTCACATCTCTATTACTCTCTGCTTAGCCCTGCAACATCTGTAGCCCCATCACTCACAAGCCTTAATACAAAAGCAAGATATTGCGGATGCTGGAAATCTGAATCTCACAGGTCTTACTAACTCCACTTCCCATCACTCTTCTTCAATCACACCAGCACATTTCACTGAACCACCTTCTGCTGCCACTTGCAGACTCTGCATATTCTACTGTCCTCATAATTACTCCCCTCACTTCCCTATGGCATCTTTCACACACAATCCACCCTGACATGCACATCTTCACACTATTTCAGCAGGCCACACACCAACACACTCCTTTTCTCCTTGCAGGACAAGCTTGCACAGAATACCAGCAAGCAGATGAGGACAGGAGGACCACCATCCCTACAGAGTCCTGTGCCCATTGGAAGAGACTGCACTGGAAATCCTGAGGCAAAGAATACACAAGGAGTGTCACAGCTGGTGAGGCTGGAGAATTTGCTCCACAGGGTGTTAAGCCATCTTACCCTCCTTATCTCTTTTCACTGAATTCTCTTCGTCACATATTCTGCTTAAAATAGTGGTGCTGGTTTGAGCTATCACTCATCTGTCTCTGCTAACCCTTGCCATTAACTGCTAACCCTTGTCCCCCTCTTCTCTTTCCAGGTCCATCACTACTAGCGAGCCCTGCTGCAGGAGAGGAAGAAGAGGACAGCCCTTCCGAAGACATACCGTCACTTGACCATATCCTTTCAGGCCCCAGCTCAGAAACTGGCACCCTGCGTAGTTTCCGATTCCGGTAGAGGGATCCGCACTGGGAGATTAACCGAGCACAAGTGCACAGAATCAAGGTCAGGGGGATAGGACAGCCAAAGAACCAGCTCATCGGAGGGAGAGCCTGCAGCCTAGCATTGCTGCAGAGGGCAGAGACACTGCAAGAGCCCAACCTATAGAATAAGACTGCGCCACCTACTTCTGAATGCACTGGAAGACCAGCCAGCAGGCCGGCACACAATTTTGAACAATATCGAGGAGTCCATCGGCAAATTGTGTGGGGTCATTGAGAAATGCATAGAAACAGTGCAGCCGACCGTGGAGCATATGGTAATCTCTGTGCATACTGCAGCCTTTGCTGGCATCTCTGACAACTTCTATGGAAGCTCAGGCTGCTGCCATTGTGGCTCTGGGTTCCAACAACTTCTCCAGCTTGTAAAGCATGAAGGTATGCATGGATAGAGGCTTTCAAGTTGTCACATCACCCCTGCACTGTGATCTCGTGCAGAGCAGTGGGAATGCTGAGGCGCAGCTTCATTAGGGTGACAGTGGCTTCATGGGAGAGGCACATGCTGTGCTCTCTCAGGATGACAGCATGCCTGCCCCTTCACCAGCCACTCAACCAGTTCCCCTGCTGCCCATCACCCCTGGCCACTGCTGAGATGCTGGCGTCTACAAGCAGGTCCTTTAAGACCAAAGCTCCTTGAGGTCATTCACCATTGCCATTTTAAGTGCTCTCAGTAGGTGATCAGCAGCCTTCCACCTCCCATGTTGTAGTCTCTGGAGTAGCACCTTGTAGCAACACCAGATTAGACAAAAACACACTTAAAACAGGCACTACATGTTTTCACACTGGTGACCTTTCCGTTTACATCTTTTTGTTTGTTCATAATTAAAATATGAACAGTATGGAACCAGTGTGAGGTTTCTTTAGATTGGTGTTTGTTTGACCATGCCTGCTGCAGTGATAGCAATACCCATGCTGGTATTGAAGTTCAGGGCATTCATCTGGAGGGTTTAAGGACGACTGCTGCATGAGGGGCATGGATGATTCAGCCAAAATATTCCTCGATGATTGCTGCTGTAAAGCTCTGGCAGCCAGTAGGATTGGTGGCCCTTGCTTTACCTCGACATCCTGCTGTTCTTCCTGCTCCAGTGCCTTCAATTTGTTTTTCCTAGGTGGCTCTAAGGGCAAGGCAAAGTTATGGAGCATGCAACAAACAGCAACAAACCTGGAGACTCTCCATGGGCTATATTGCAGGACGTCACCAGAACTGTCCAGGTAATGGAACCGCTTTTTCAAGATGCTGAATTAGAGCTCTAGTAGAAGCATGGCTTTAATTGTAGCACTCTTCTGCTACAGCGTCTGTGCTCCAGTCCCTGAAGGGCGTCATGAGAATTGTGCTCCTGGGATATTCCTTGTCATCGAACAGCCAGCCAGTCACCAATGGTTTGGGTGGAAGAGATGAGTATTTAGGACTCGCGCAAGATAAAGGCATCAGACCAACTGCCAGGAAACGAGACACAGACCTCCACGATGCACTGCCTGTGGACACACCAGCTGAGCCTCGAATGAGTGGAAGGCCTTCCTGTTGATGTGTACTCCGGGTTCTTTATCTGGAACATGCAAGGCTATGTGGGTGCAATCAATTATGCCCTCCACCTGGGGAAAGCCTGATATCCTGGTGAGGCCCAGAGCTCTGTGCTCCTGCTTTGCTGCCTCCATAGGGCAGTTAATGAATTGTTTTGCTCAGTAAAAATGCATCTGTCACCTGTTAATGCAGCAGTGCACCACAAAATTAACTAATATTGCTAATGTCACCTGTTCAATCCTGGTGTGACACTGAGGTGTAGAAATTCAGGTCCACAGTAACCTTCAGAGTCACATGGGCTGCAGCTGGTGCTGCAACAGATGAAATAGCAAGGTGTGCATTAACGCACAGGCCTATGGGGCTCCTGCCAGGGACTGTGAACTGTATTCAATTTCAGCACACCTGTTATAACTTGAGGAACTCTGCCTCCCCACCCCATCCCACTGGAACAAGAAGCTTCCTGTTAACGCCTGCTAGTCCCAGCATCGGCAAGCAGTTGCCCAGCCTTCTCTGTTGGAGTAGGTTTTAATGGGTCGGGGGAGAGATTGGAGGGGTCCCAAATGTTCTTGGCGCCCATGGTCAAGTATTCTTAATTTGACACTGGACATAACTCTGTCTCAGCCTCCCTGGTGAAGCGGAGTTGCCGGTCATTCTGCTCCTCAGTTAACTGGAGGGAAGATGTTTCCTGTGCACTCACATTAGGCCTCCTGTGTTCTCCCCTCCTTAGCACTTTTCTTCTAGGAGCTACATCTCTGCACTCTGACTTGCTGCTCTTCACTCTCCTCATACTCCAGCCCCAAGGGCAAACAGAGCAGCAAACCCATGTTGGCAGAGTAACATTTTGCACAAGCCCCTGGACAGAGATTGTCTTGCAGCTCGAAAAAAATAACTACACAATTTTTGAACTCGGGTAGTTAGCCAACACGGCCAGAAAAAAATCAGCAAGCAGTCTAAAATGTCTGACCAGAAACTTATCTGAATGCAGCTGAAGATCCGTTTAAGTAATACTGATGCAGCCTCTTCTGTGACTTTTGCCACCAAGGAATTGTGGGAGGATTTTATAAGGAACAAATTCAGTGCTCCCAAAGTTCAATTTTACAGAAGAGTTCTTAACTAGGTGCGTGATTCTAATTTATGTACATTTGTTAAGCCCCCGGCTGCTTTCAGGCAGACGCCCTGGACGATTAAAAGTCGCCCGAATCAATGTGAGGTCCAGTGCAATTCCAGCGTAGTTTTGGCACTGCAGATCACAATGCTAAATTTGGAGTTTTTACACCAGAAAAATAGGCATCTATAAGTTGAATTTCTCCCACCAATATCCTTAAGGTGCACTAAATGATGAGAATGCATTCATTATGCTGATATCCAATACGCCATGGTTTATGGCGTGTGACATCAAAGTGGAGCATTATACAACAACCAGCACAACACGAAACCACTATTTTTGGAAATGTCGCTTTAGCCATCTTGAAGATGCATGGGATAGCAGCAGGGTGTGTAGAGGGGACCTTTAGTGCTACATTTCAGAGAATGTAAAGTGGCAAAGGTGAATATCACATTCTCTCCAACCAAATGTAATTCTGCCGTAGACTCACACTGATTCGAAATATTCCTGCTTTAAAAACTAATCCTGTGTCAGGTTTACTCTGATCAGATCTGATCCAGCTTCAGAACAAATCTTTGCCTCAATTATCATTGTGAAAACTAAAACCGCAAAATAAATTGGGTCATTTGGCTCCCATTTGCAATTACAAACTTCAGTTGGATAAAGTTAAGATATCAGATTGCATGCTGTTTCAGCCAGAGCCCAACTTCAATTTGTCCTTTTTTAATAGAATGAATTATGTGGCAGAATCATTCTGGTTTAAAGCAGACCAATCTCTCGGATAGGATTCCTGTCAGCATCTATTCCAACTGGCATCAGAGTAAACAGCAGGTAGACATAACATCAAATGATACATGCCATTGACTTCCCTTTTTCCAGCCATTTGTGGCATGCTGATAACATGCTGACATTTGCACATACACAAATAAAAGTGCATCCATGTAGGTGGATGTCTTGGAGGTAGCAGCAAAACAGAATATATTGGCTATCCCAACATCACAGATTGGAGTACTGAGCCTGGCATCAGGTGTTCTTATAAAAAGGGCATTACACAGCACTGCAACTGATCCATTACTTACAACATTAGCCAACATTTCATTTGTATGTAGCCAGCCAAGAATAATGACCTTTGGAAACATAATGTGGGGTGAGGAAAGAGTCCTACTATCTTTTCTCTTTAAATATAGGAAGTGAAATCTATTTCAGGTATATATTAAAAGTCGAGCATTCTAAAAGCTGCTTTTTGAATTACTGTCACAGCAAATATCAGCATAAATCGACACTAACAGTAACTACAGTTCACCTGCAGCACACTGAACTACATAATCCATTTCCCCAAGGAGAGCAGGAAATTGTAACTATTAGGAATATGTACTCTTATGTACTCTTACAGCATGCTGTGATATGGGTCAAATCCATCTGTCCACCCAACTACTAGACGTGTTACTCTCATTACTCTTAAGCCATTCTATGATTCTATGATCACATTCAATATGTAAACAACTGATTCAGTGAAACTTGAAAAGGATTCTACCATCATGCCAACTTAGGAAAACTACCAGTTTAGGAGAAGAGTAGTTTGCCCAGCCAGCTAGTAGGAAACAATATGGCCAGCATCTCTCCCAATAGCTCCTACTTCCCATTATCATCATAGGCAGTCCCTCGGAATTGAGGAAGACTTGCTTTCACTCCTAAAGTGAGTCCTTTGGTGCTGAACAGTCCAATACGAGAGCCACAGACCCTGTCACAGGTGGGACAGGCATTTATCGGGGGAAGGGGGATTGGGACTGATTTGTCGCACGCTCCTTCCGCTGCCTGCGCCTAACCTCTTCATGTTTGCGGCGTTGAGACTTGAAGAGCTCACGCCCTCCCGGATGCACTTTCTCCATCTTCGGCCAGGGACTCCCAGATGTCAGTGGTGATGTTGCACTTTACCAGGGAGGCTTTAAAGGTGTCCTTGTAACAGTTCCGCTGCCCACCTTTGGCTCGTTTGCCATGAAGGAGCTCCGCATAGGGCAATTGCTTAGGGAGTCTCGTGTCTGGCATGCGAACTATGTGGCCTGCCCAGTGAAGTTGATTGAGTGTGGTCAATGCTTCAATGCTGGGGATGGGCGAGGACACTGATGTTGGTGCGCCTGTCCTCCCAGGGGATCTTGCGGAGACTTCATTGGTAATATATCTCCAGCGACTTGAGGTGTCTTCTGTACACCATCCATGCCTCTGATCCATACAGGAGGGCTGGTATTACTACAGCCCTGTAGACCATGAGCTTGGTGGTAGATTTGAGGGCCTGGTCTTCGAACACTCTTTTCCTCAGGCGGCCATAGGCTGCACTGGTACACTGGAGGTGATATTGAATCTTCGCATCAATGTCTGCCTTTGTTGATAAGAGGCTCCCGAGGTATGGGAAGTAGTCCACATTGTCGAGGGCCGCACCGTGAATCTTGATGACTGGGGGGGACAGTGCTGTGCAGCGAGGACAGGCTGGTGGAGGACCTTTGTCTTACAGATGTTAAGCGTAAGGCCCATGCTTTCATATGCCTCGGTAAATACATCGGTAAATACATAAAACCCATAGGTAGCGGGTGGCTCATATTCTTAATCAGCACCTTTCCTCTATTTACCTTGACTATTACACAAGAACCAAATGAAGAATTGTGGTTCAACAACAATAACAAGTTGCATTTATATCACACCTAAGCGCTTCACGGAAGCTAAGAAAAAATCAGCACGAAAATTGAAAGGTTAGAGGAAAAATAATGCCTTATCATGCATACATATGAGCACACATACTTAGTGCATATACAACAAAAGCATTTTTCTTCCATTTAACATTTTTATTTATCTTGTTTCTTCCATGGTATTAATCTCTTTCGCAGTTAGACTCTGCTTACTATTCCTCAAATCTTGGCAGTGTGCTGCACTGATACTCATTTCCAGTTTTGTGCTCGGTTGGCTTGTCAGAGCCAACACATAGTTTATGGTCCATTGTGGATTACTTGACATTACCCTTTCTCAGTTAGCATTAAAATATCTCAAAGGACAGTTGGCAACTGCTACAAGGCAAGAAACACATATTTAGAGACAGAAAGTGGTTTTACTAATAAATCCTCAAGGAAAGTTGCTGGATAACTTTAGTGCAGCATGTGGAACTGTAAGTATTATTTTTGTTCAATTGCTCTGGCATAGTACTGCATTATTTATAACAGTCAAAATATATACCAGTATGTAAGCTAAAGTTTATCAGTTAAGTGGGGCACTATGTTAAAAAAATCCTAAAAATTGTGATTGAAATTACCTCATAGCATACTTCAAGGACACCAAAGGTCAGATTGCCACATATTTGACAGAACTGTTGCTCATTATAAATGGTTTGTTACATGGTAACATATAATTAAGGTAATGGTTGGAGCTGAAAAGACAGAATATGCTGCAGCAGTTGTTTGATTGTAGTATGGGTCAGAAGATCATCCGTTTCTACATGATGTATTCACATTAGATTAGTGCTTCAGTGAACAGGATATAAAATAAATTGCAGCTGTTTCTGTTATTTCTTGGCACTACCCAGATCTTGCTCTCTGGTCTTTAATTTGTTGAAAATTTGCAAGTTAAAAAAATTATTGTATTACTTTGGTGAAGCACCAAATTGATTTTTTTCAATTATTTTGTTATATTATGGAGTGTCAAAGAAGCTTTCTGAATTTAAATGAAATAAGTTTGGTAGATGAAGAAGGAGAGGATTCCAGTCCTGCCTATAAGATCTATTGGTGCAGTGCAGCAATAAAGATATTCCATATTATGTACTGTACAAGCTTGTTAATAGGAGCACCCTATAAGAAATGAAGATGTCCATTTTTCTAATCCCTATTATTAGACAAAGATCATTTAAAATACTTTTACTTATTCAACCTAGTGATAATATGTCCTAAAAGTGAACAGGAAAAAAAGCCATTTGTCTGTCTGGAACAACTGGTTTCCATTAGGCAATATAGGGATGTAGAACTAACCTTTGGGCTTCATCTGAACCCATTGAGCTCATTACGATGAGTTTTATTGCATGGCAATTGTACACTGCACTACTGAGCTCTTTGAGATGGATTCTATTCTATTACATTACTACATTTAGTTCACTACTATGGATTCTGATATGTGGCAGTATTAACTGCACCATTGAGACCCTTACTATTGTATAAATAAACTAAACTGGTTGAGGGATAGATTTTGACCAGAACACCAGAAAATTCCCTTGCTGTTCTTTGAATAGTGCCATGGGGACTTTTACGTCCACCTGAAATCCAATGGGCCATCAGTTTAATGTCTCATCCAAAAGATGGCACCTCTGTTTGCGTAGCACTCCCTCAGCTCTGCACTGGAGTGTCAGCCTAGATTTTGTGCTGAAGTTTCTGGAGTGGGACGAACTCATAACCTTCGATTTCAGAGGTGAGAGTGCTAGCACCGAGCCAAGCGAACACATGATTGTTTCTATTGAATACCTATTGAATAACACACTGAGGTCCTCATAAAGGATGCTATTAGATAATTATACTGAACTTCCCCACCAAGCTCCTTACTATGGGTTTTATTAATGTACCTAGACTAACCTGTATACTGAGCTCCTTACTATGAATTCTATTTTAGAGTCACACTAAATTGCCCAACCAAACTCCTAACTGTGAATTGTATTGCTTAACTATACTAAACTTCATCGCTTAGCTAGTTACAATAGGTTCCTTTGTAGATGCATAGAGGATGTTTCCACTTGGGGGGAGTCTAGAACTAAGGGGCATAGTTTAAGAATAAGGGACCACCCATTTAGAACTGAGATGACGAGAAATTTCTTCTCTCAGAGGGTTGTAAATCTGTGGAAATCTCTGCTCCAGAGAGCTGTGCAGGCTGGGTTATTGAATATATTTAAGGTGGAGGTAGACAGATTTTTGAACAATAAGGATTTGAAGGGTTATGGGGAGCGAGCAGGGAAGTGGAGCTGAGCCCAAGATCAGATCAGCCATGATCTTATTAAATAGCGGAGCAGGCTCGAGGGGCCAAATGGCCTACTCCTGCTCCTTTTTCTTCTGTTCTTATGTTCTTATTCTATTGTATAACTACACTAAACTACCTTACTGAGGCCATTACTATAAATTGCACATCGCAAGCTCCGGCTAGTATTTCCTGGTCATGAACTGCCTAACCAGCGGTCCTTAAAGGGACTACTGGAGATTGCTCAGAAAAATGGCCCAACATTCCACTACATTTTATTTTGTCTGGTGTCAGAAGGAGCAGGAATGTTCCTCCATGTTCTACAAAACAACTGCATGCTGCTGCTCGCACACTCTTGCTCACCTTCAATTGCCACTCCCTCCCGACCTATAGTGGGCCTTGCTGCTGAGCAAAATGAGTTAGACCCGGACAGGCCAGCTGTATTGAGGCCATTGATTAGTGCCTGCAGCTCGCCTGAATTATGATGATGAGGTCTGAGGACGAATTTAGTTTGTTTGTTGGGCCTGTCTTGTCTGACGCGCCTCCTGAATCCCCCCAAGTTTGGGGCGTTTATTAATTTAAGGCGCTGAGTTCCTTATTATGCAATCTATTATATAAGTATACCAAACTGCATCACTAAGCTGCTTGCTTTAAATTCTATTATTTTATTCCACTGAATTCCTTACTTGGATTTTATTGCATAACTATATTAAACTGCACACTGAGCTCCTTACTATGAATCCTGTTGTATAACTATGCTAAACTGCCCCAGTGAGTCACTTAATATTTCTATTGTGTGGCTCTTAATGGTTAAATCTATTTTATAGTTTTAGTAAATTGGTGAATTGAGCTCTTTAACAAGGTTTGTATTGTGAGACAGGCGTAAGCTATACCATTGAGTTTATTTTTGGACAGCATGTATTGCATGATGGCAGTACACTTTCCCATAAACTCCTTAGGATATTCTATGTTAGTAATAAACTGGTCCACTGAACTCCCCTGGATGCTATTGTAACAGCAGTGATTGTGCGCCTGCAGGAAGAGTTTATTTAAAAACCGTTCAGTCATTTAACTATGCACAAATTGCACTCCATCTATTGCTTTTCCTTATTGTACCTACATCTTTTAATCAAATATTGGATCAATTTCAATTCCAGCTAAGAACCATGCGTAAATTACTCCTATAAACGTGAAGATTTCCCATTAGAATGAAGAGAGAATGAATCTCAGTAACTACATGTCCATTAAATGCTATGTACCGTATTAGCTATACACATACATTTCCAGTTCCATTTTATTTACCACGTTACTATAATACTGAAAATTTGAACAGCTACCAACTAGTACTTTCAGTTTATTATAATAAAGTTGTCTGCAATATACTCAATGAAATAATGAAATAAGCATTCTTTTTTGGGACTACTCTAAATACAGGTACAGGTTCAACTTCTCTTATCTGGGACTCTCTTATCCGGCACCACCCCTCGTCCGGCACCATTCCTGGCCGCCAGGTGGCGCAGGCGCAGATACATTTTTTTCGTACTCACCAAAATTCTCTGTTCTCCTGAAGACCGAGACTCTTTCCTCGGTCCGATTCTGGAGGCACTGATTGTCTAAGAGGCCTTGAGGGAGGGTATTCAAGTCGGGCCGGGGGAGGAAAGAAAAGTTCAACCTGTACTTGTAATAATTATATTTTGAATTAAATTATAAATAAAAGCTTGATAAGTTTTTTTTTTGCACTGAGTCCCATCAACCTGCCTCCCGCGCCCTGGCCGGGGTTGCGGCGGCGGGCCAAGTCCTGGGCTGGCCGCTCCTCCCCTCCGCTCCCTGCTGCCGTCGGTGCTGCCTCCGGGATCGGGCCACGTCCTTGGGCTGGCCACTCCTTCCTTCCCCACTGCCATCAGTGTTCCCTTCGGGGTCGGGCCAGCGGGCCAAGTCCTGGGCTGGCCGCTCCTCCCCCCCGCTCCCTGCTGCCATCGGTACTCCCTCCGGGGTCGGGTCCTCGGGCTGGCCATTCCTGCCCTCCCCTCCCCTCCCCTCCCCGCTGCCCTCAGCGCTCTGCCAAACAAAAAGAAAATACCTCTTCATAACTTTCAATGAGACTTGGAGATCGTGGGGTGGGGGGCGGTGGATTGCGGGGTCGGGATATCCGTATCGGGGCTGGCTGGCTGGATCTGGGGACTGGCAATTGTAAAAGATGGTAGAACATGTGACCTCCCCTCATACGGCAAATCATAGAAAATATAGAAAATAGGTGCAGGAGTAGGCCATTCAGCCTTTCAAGCCTGCACCACCATTCAATAAAATCCCCTATCCAGCACAGGCCTGGTCCCGAGGGTGCCGGATAAGGGAGGGTCAACCTGTATTATTATTTTGTGATCCTCATGTCTCATCAGATGTGGGAATAAAGCACAATATTGTTATACTGTATGCATTTCATCAAATTATTAACTATTTTGGCAGTTGGTACTATGAATAAATGATTTCAATTTAATGAATATAATACAAGAAATGTACTGCTGGAAATCCTAATCACGCCAGTTTATGCATCAGCACCTGGGAGTGGTAATTCACGTGGCTTCTACTGTGCAGGTGCATAAGGTTGCAAAATAGAGCCACCTCAATTTTGTTCTTGTAAAACACAGCACCAAAATCACAACTGTAAAAATCACAAGCAAAAGTGATTAAATATTGGTCAAGATTTTGCTTTACTAATAACGGCAAGGCTGGCAGCGCTCACCATTATTACAGGGTAAATCTGACAGCAACTTCTGGCATGCGCACATGCGCAGTTAAATGTGAAAATCCAGAAGTGGCATAAAGTGGGGTGAGGCCGGGCTGGCAGCAGCTGCCTGCAGTATTTCTGTGGAGCCAGGATGAGCATTCCAGCTCCTTCCAGCTGTAGAAAAAAGTACATTTAAATTTGTTTTCTGACCGTAAAACCAGTTCCAATGGTCGGAGGGTGTGCATTGCAAGCATCACCCATGTATCCCTTAACATTGCAATCGGGGTCCTAGCTACATTATTAGGACCCCGAATTGCATGGAAAAGAGGCCAACCGCGTTTTTAGGCAGGTGTTTTGGCCCCACCAGAGTTAGGCCCTGTGAAAGTTATAGCAGGCTGATCATGGGGTTAACAGGGTGGCAAGGCTACCCACCTGATTTTAAGGCACCTATGGCACTATTAACACCGATTTGCCCACATGAAAGTCGCTTCTGTTTATACTGGTAGATGGAGCTATTCTGGTGTACAGATTAATTTTAAACCTCCACATGTAAGGTACAGCAAACACCAGGGTTAAAGAAGCAATTTGTGTAAGAATGAGTGTGTATGTTTGTTTTGCATTATATAAAATCTAAAACACCACTTGGAAATATAAAACCAGTACAGCAGATCCAGGATCCAGAAAGTCAATTTTAATACTGGATTTATACTCACATTTTAAATTAATCCCAGGGATTTACTGTGGAGACTGTAAATAGTGCTTTGATTCCTTGGAAATCTACAATAGCTGCAGTACATTTTTGACTGACGGCAATCTTTATCCTGATATAACATTTAGTGTGTGCATTCTATATTTAGCCTCTTGAAGCTTTTAGGAAAGATGTATTCAGGTTATACTAAAAGAAATTTGTTGCAAATAAAGCATATTAATGGGAATAGCTTTCATGTGGAAGGCCATGGGCCAGAAATTCCTGCCTCCCGAAGTGGGTCTGTACTGAGTGTGTACGGACCTATGAAGCTGGAGCTTGACAGATCTTCCGTATCTCGGGAGCAAGGATATTTGCAAGGGCAAGATTGCGGGATTTACCCATATCTTACTCAGCAAATGTCCTGAAAACTCTTGCGCCTGATAACAGCAAGTGCATAGCCTACTTTTACAGGTGTAAGTGTTTTAAAATATACAAAAACATTTTAAAATAAAATTATAAAAACACATTTTAGTGTTTAAAAACCCTCCACACTACGATAAGTTTATTTTAAACCATAATTAAAAAAACTTATTTAAAAATTGGAAAAATAGATTTTTTTATAATACATAAATAACTTTAAATTAATAAAAATATGTGGTGTAGTTTTTCTATTTTTTATTTGTGTTTTGGGTATTTGGAGGGGTCTTATTCACAATAATGGGAACTCCAACTTACGGAATTCCCATTATTATGAATGAGAACATACATTACTTTGATTAGCTGCCCAGAGCCATGTGACTGCAGCTCCAGCCCTGTGCATGTCCTGACATGCATGCGCTGTGACGCGCAGTCAGTGGAGACCTCAGGACCGGGAACTTTCATGGGCGCAGCAGCTTCAGGTAGGTGCGCTTCTTTTTAAAGTTTTCCTTCAATCGCCCACAGGAAGCAGACGACTGGGATTTCTGGGCCCATATGTTTCAAAAAGTACTACAACTTAAACCACAATGTTAATGAGCAGGAAGAATGAATCTGTCCTGTCGTCAGATGTAATGTGCAAGTGAATAGGAAAAACACCCTTTTAGGAGCTAATCCTAATTTAGCATTCACTCGGTCTAATTTAAATCAGCATAATGTTAAAATGGCTTTATTCACAGACACAGAATAAATGCAACAGTCCTTTAAAGTTAGTATTAATCCATCTGAAGGTTTCTGGCTATGCACGGTATTCAAGTCCCCAGTCAGTGCATGCGCATGCAGACAAGCCAATTTGCAGGGGAACTCTCCCAACTAACATAAGTTACTTCAGGGTGGGTTTTCCATTCTGCAACCTGTTCAACTTCTAGAATTCCTTTATGTATAGTGTCCAATATATTTCCAACTGAAGGAATCATTGCCTCTGCTGGTTACCTTCTGAATAACTTGCTTTTGTTGATTGTCCTTCAGCTGTTTACATTTCCAAAACTAATGAGGAACCTATTGTCTTGACTGCTCTGCAGACCTTCTAGATTGAACACACCTACTAATATTCTTAAAATTCTGGGCATAGAGGCAGATGCAGCAGAATCATCTGTAGTCACCCCACGAGATCAGCTGTGTTAGCTGATCTCGTGGGGTGTCTACAGAGCACTAAAATCGGCTTTAATATACCCAGGCTAAGAAGGAAAATTGATCATCCAACGTATCTACTCATCATTGCTCTTCAGTAACCATTATTGAAAGTATGTGTTGTTGATGCAGAGTGAGGACAGGATTGGTTTTAGCTATAATGCCTACTATAGTAAAAATAGCCTCCTGACACTGACCACTTAGGCTAACCCATGAGGAATGGTCACTTGGCAAGATACCATATCCCAGTATGGACTCATTGCTTTCAGAGCAAGACGGAAGAAAACTTGAGGAGAAAGATTTAGTTTTTTTAATGTACAGGTGAAATACTGAGGAAGAAGAGCAATAGAACCAGTTGTTTGTTCAGAGTGGCAAATTTCTTGATGCATTCAATGATAGGGTGGCCAGAGTTTAAATGTGAGAGCTTGAAAAGTTCTTGAACCTGAGGTGGAGCCTTTGTTCTGAATCTCTCAAAGATCTCAATCTATGACCTTTGTGGGATTTGTCATTTCCAACCCACTTTGGACTGCTGACAAGGGAGTCTGGGCAAAGCAACATATGGTAATGCTCAAGGTAGAAAAGATCGATTGGGTCCATCGTGCCTCCACTGACCTGTTGCACACCACTGTGGTTGCTGATTAAATTGTCATGGTTCAATTGTTGTGATATCAAATGGCCACTGGTCGGGAGACAAATCCTGTACTTCTTCATCGAGCACCCAGGCAGCTAGGAGATCCAAATTGGTTGCCTCACTCACTTATCAATGCGTATCACAGCTTCATTCTGTGACAAAGATTGTCCATATTTCTGACACCAATTTCTCCCTTTGATCAGGAACCAATTCAGACAGCCTTACTGCAACAAAAACACTTGCATTTATATAGCATGTTCAATGTAGAAGAGTGTCCCAAAGTGCTTCACTGAGGTGTAAAATGGACACAGAGCCAGAGAAGGGGATATTAGAGGGGGTGACCAAAAGCTTGATCACAGAAGTTGGTTTTAAGGAGGAGAGGGGCTTGGAGAGGCTGAGGGATTTAAGGAAGGAATTCCAGAACATGGAGCCTAGGTGATTGAAGGCACAACTACCAGTGGTGGGGTGAAGGAGTTGGAGATGCACAAGAGGCCAGACTGACTGGCAGTAATTGACCTGAAAGATGCCTTATTCTGGCTTTATTGCAGCAAACCTAAGTTCAATTTTCAAGGTGGTAGTTCCTCTGCATTTTTTTGGAGACCCGAAGGGTGTTCACAAATTGTCTGTCCATCTACAATGTGCTTACATTTCTAATTGTATTTTGATAATTGACTTGCAAGAGTTTCTTGTTGGTGGATTATTCAGACAGCATCAGTAGATACTTGTCACATTACATGAGCTCGACTTCATTGTCAGATACAGGATACTTCATCGAGAGCCAAAAGTACGTGTTCTGAACAAGCCTGGGGCAAGTCCTCCTAGCCCCAGATCAGGTTGAAGCCCTTCGGGCATTAATGTGTCGTCTTTGTAAGAGATTAAGAATGATACCAAATTTCTTTGTTTGTGTAATGCCTGCAGTTCAACATGCTTAAAAAGTGAGCTCCTCATAATTTGGCATTATCTCACACCACTTAACTGGATTGAGATCATAAAGTTCTTACGGGCATCTTGGTGCAGCTAGTGCCTCATAACTGAAGCTGGTAATTGATACCTTACTGTACATGTTGGGGGTCATATTCGGAGTGATCAGGCTCAGTAGATGGGCTGCAACGAGCCCAACTACACATCAACTGATTCAAACTCAGAGCATTATAGTTGGCACTGAGACATTTTAAAGCTCAATGTAGGTCTGCACACAAAACATAACAAGTTTTAGAATATAAGAATTAGGAGCAGAAATAGGGCATAGAGCATGGCTGATCTGATCATGGACTCAGCTCCACTTCCCTGCCCGCTTCCCATAACCCTTTACTCCCTTATCACTCAAAAATCTGTCTATCTCTGCCTTAAATACATTCAATGACCCAGCCTCCACAGCTCTCTGGGGCAGAGAATTCCAAAGATTTACAACCTTTTGAGAGAAGAAATTTCTCCTCATTTCAGTTTTAAATGGGCGGCCCCTTATTCTAAGTCTACATCCTCTAGTTTTAGTTTCCCCTATGAGTGAAAATATTATCTCAGCATCCACCTTGTTGAGCCCCCTCATTATTTTGTAAGTTTCAATAAGATCACCTCTCATTCTTCAGAACTCGAATGTGTATAGGCCCAACCTACTCAACCTACCCTCATAAGTCAACCCTCTCATCTCCGGAATCAACCTAGTGAACCTTCTTTGAACAGCCTCTAATGCAAGTATATCCTTCCTTAAATACGGAGACCAAAATTGTACACAGTACTCCAAGTGTGGCCTCATCAATACCCTGTACAGTTGTAGCAGGACTTCTCTGCTTTTATACTCGATACCCCTTGCAATAAAGGACAACATTCCATTTGCCTTCCTGATTACTTGCTGTACCTGCATACTAACTTTATGTGTTTCATACACAAGGAACCCCAGATCTCTCTATACTGCAGCACTTTACAGTTTTTCTCAATTTAAATTATAATTTGCTTTTCTATTATTTCTGACGAAGTGGATAACCTCACATTTTCCCACATTATACTCCATCTGCCAAAATGTTTGCCCACTCACTTAGCCTGTCTATATCTCTTTGCAGATTTTTTGTGTCCTCCTCACAATTTGCTTTCCCGCAAACTTGGCTACATTACACTCGGTCCCTTCATCCAAGTCATTAATATAGATTGTAAATAGTTGAGGATCCAGCACTGATCCCTGCGGCACCCCACTAGTTACTGTTTGTGGAAAATGACCCATTTATCCCAACTCTCTGTTTTCTGTTAGTTAACCAATCCTTTATCCATGCTAATATATTACCCCCAACCCCGTGAACTTTTATCTTGTGCAGTAATCTTTTATGTGGCACCTTATCGAATGCTTTCTGGAAATCCAAATACACCACATCCAATGGTTCTGCCTTATCCACCCTGCTTGTTACATCCTCAAAGAGCTCCAGCAAATTTGTCAAACATGATTTCCCTTTCATAAAACCATGCTGACTCTGCTTGATTGGATCATGCTTTTCCAAATGACCCACTAATGCTTCCTTAATAATGGACTCCAGCATTTTCCCAACGACAGATGTTAGGCTAACTGGTCTAAAGTTTCCTGCTTTTTGTCTGCCTCCTTTTTAAAATAGGGGCATTACGTTTGTGGTTTTCCAGTCTGCTGGGACCGTCCCAGAATCCAGGGAATTTTGGTAGATTACAACCAATGCATCCACTATCTCTGCAGCCACTTCTCTTAAAATGTAAGCCATCAGGTCCAGGGGACTTCTCCACCTTTAGTTCCATTATTTTAGCTAGTACTGCTTCATCAGTGATAGTGATTGTATTAAATTCCTCCCTACCTATTGTTGTGTATCTGTAAAGCATGCACTACCATGTTCCACCACCAGGGAGTGCATCCCCTGAAGTCCCAAGGGATCCCAGCATCCCTTGGGAGCACTGTATATAAGCCGGCCCCTAAGGCCTGTTACTCACTCTGGAGTGTCTTAATAAAGACTGAGGTCACTGTTACTTTAACCTCCCTGTGTGCAGTCTCATCTGTGTTAGGAACACAATAACTGGCGACGAGTATACAAATCCAACGCAAAGATGCAGCAAACTGTGGGCATCTTGGAGAAGTTCTCAGAGGGTGAGGACTGGGAAGCCTATGTCAAACGGCTAGACCAGTACTTTGTAGCCAACGAGCTGGACGGAGAAGGAAGTGCTGCAAAAAGGAGAGCGGTCCTCCTCATAGTCTGCGGGGCACTGACCTACAGTCTCATGAAGAATCTTCTGGCTCTGCTGAAACCCACAGATAAGTCATATGAGGAGCTGTGTACACTGGTTCGGGAGCATCTTAACCCGAGGGAGAGCGTGCTGATGGCGAGGTATCGGTTCTACACGTGCCAGCGATCTGAAGGTCAGGAAGTGGTGAGCCACGTCGCCGAGCTAAGGCGACTTGCAGGACAATGTGAGTTTGATGGTGACCAGGAGCAGATGCTCAGAGACTTTTTTGTACTGGGCATTGGCCACGAGACCATCCTACGAAAACTTTTGACTGTAGAGACACCGACCCTCAGTAAGGCCATTGCGATAGCACAGGCGTTTATGTCCACCAGTGATAACACCAAATAAATCTCTCAGCACATAAGTGCTAGCAATGTTCATAAATTAACTGGAACTGTGCTTGCGAGCAGTAATGTACAGGGCAGAAACCACGAGGCTGCAACTGCCAGCAAGCCTCAGATGACTCAGAGTCCGCAATAAAGGATGAATGCAAGGCACTTCACACCTTGTTGGCGTTGTGGAGGCTTCCATTCAGCCTATTCATATCGCTTCAAAGGGTATGTTTGCAAGAGCTGAGGAACAATGGGGCACCTTCAATGAGCTTGCAGCTCTGCAAAACCTGCTAACCACCACGTGGCAGAGGAAGATCGGTCCATGGTGGATCAAAGCAATTTCGAGCCTCAGAGAGAGGAGGCAGATGCTGAAGTACATGGGGTGCACACATTTTCGACGAAATGTCCACCTATAATGCTAAATGTAAAATTGAATGGCTTACCCGTAGCCATGGAGCTGGACACTGCCGCTAGTCAATCCATCATGAGTAAAAGGATGTTTGAGAGACTGTGGTGCAACAAGGCACTCAGACCAGCCCTGAGCCCCATCCACACGAAACTGAGAACGTACACCAAAGAGCTTATCACTGTCCTGGGCAGCGCCATGGTCAAGGTCACCTACGAGGGCATGGTGTATGAACTGCCACTCTGGATTGTCCCGGGTGATGGTCCCACACTGCTTGGAAGGAGCTGGCTGGGCAAAATCCGCTGGAATTGGGATGACATCCGAGCGCTATCACATGTCGATGAGGCCTCATGTACCCAGGTTCTTAACAAATTTCTTTCCCTTTTTGAGCCAGGCATTGGAAACTTTTCAGGGGCGAAGGTGCGGATCCACTTGGTCCCAGAGGCACGACCCATTCACCACAAGGCGCGAGCGGTACCTCACATGATGAGGGAGAGAGTGGAAATCGAGCTGGACAGGCTGCAACATGAGGGCATCATCTCCCCAGTGGAATTCAGCGAGTGAGCCAGCACGATTGTTCCAGTACTCAAAAATGATGGCACGGTCAGGATTTGCGGCGATTATAAAGTAACTATTAATCGTTTCTCGCTGCAGGACAAATACCCGCTACCTAAGGCAGACGACCTATTTGCGACACTGACAGGAGGCAAGACGATCACCAAGCTCGACCTGACTTCGGCCTACATGACGCAGGAGCTAGCGGAGTCTTCGAAGGGCCTCATCTGCATCAACACGCATAAGGGACTGTTCATCTACAACAGATGCTCGTTTGGAATTCGATTGGTTGCAGCGATCTTCCAGAGAAACATGGAGAGCCTACTCAAGTTGGTACCGCGCACGGTGGTTTTTCAGGACGACATATTGGTCATGGGTCAGGACACCGTCAAGCAGCTACAAAACCTGGAGGAGGTCCTCCAGCGACTGGACCGCGGCTGAAGAGGTCGAAATGCGTCTTCATGGCAACAGAAGTGGAGTTTTTGGGGAGAAAGATCGCGGTGGACGGCATTCGGCCCACAGACACCAAGACAGAGGCTATTAGGAACACGCCCAGGCCACAGAGCGTCACGGAGCTGCGGTCATTCCTGGGTCTCCTCAACTATTTTGGTAACTTCCTACCGGGGTTAAGCACCCTCTTAGAGCCCCTACATGTGTTATTGCGTAAAGGTGAGAACTGGGTATGGAGAAAAAAAACAAGTAATTGCTTTTGAGAAAGCCAGAAACATTTTATGCTCCAACAAGCTGCTTGTATTGTATAATCCGTGTAAAAGACTTGTGCTAGCATGTGATGCGTCGTCATACAGAGTCGGCTGTGTATTACAACAAGCTAACATTGCGGGGAAGTTGCAACCTATTGCCTATGCCTCCAAGAGCTTGTCTAAGGACGAGAGGGCCTACAGCATGATTGAGAAAGAGGCATTAGCGTGTGTGTTCGGGGTAAAGAAAATGCATCAGTACCTGTTTGGCCTCAAATTTGAGCTAGAAACTGATCACAAGCCCCTCATATCCCTGTTCGCTGAAAACAAGGGGATAAATACTAATGCCTCAGCCTGCATACAAAGGTGGGCACTCACGCTATCAGCATATAACTATACCATTCACCACAGGCCAGGCACCGAGAACTGTGCGGATGCTCTCAGTTGGCTACCATTGTCCACCACGGGGTGGAAATGGCGCAGCCCGCAGACTTGTTGATGATCATGGAAGCGTTTGAAAATGATAAATCACCTGTCACGGCCCGCCAGATTAGGACTTGGACCAGCCAAGATCCTCTGCTGACCCTAGTAAAAAAACTGTGTACTGCATGGGAGCTGGGCCAGCATCCCCATTGAAATGCAAGAGCTAATCAAGCCATTCCCATGGCGAAAGGTCAAGCTGTCCATTCAGGCAGACTGCCTGTTGTGGGGTAACTGCGTAGTGATACCCAAAAAGGGCAGGGAGACGTTCATCTCGGATCTCCACAGCACACACCCGGGTATAGTAATAATGAAAGCAATAGCCAGATCCCACGTGTAGTGGCCCGGTATCGATTCTGACTTAGAGTCCTGTGTACGGCAATGCAGCGTGTGTGCTCAGTTGAGCAATGCGCCCAGAGAGGCACCACTAAGCTTGAGGTCCTGGCCCTCCATACCATGGTCGAGGATCCATGTCGACTATGCGGGCCCATTTCTCGGTAAAATGTTTCTGGTGGTGGTGGATGCTTTTTCAAAATGGATTGAATGTGAAATAAGGTCGGGAAGCACTGGCACCACCACCATTGAAAGCCTGAGGGCCAAGTTTGCCACCCACAGCCTGCCTGACATACTGGTCAGTGACAACGGGCCATGTTTCACCAGTGCCGAATTTAAAGAATTCATGACCCGCAATGGGATCAAACATGTCACCTCGGCCCTGTTTAAACCAGCTTCTAATGGGCAGGCAGAGTGGGAAGTACAAACAATCAAACACAGCCTTAAACGAGTCACAGAAGGCTCACTCCAAACCCGCCTGTCCCGAGTACTGCTCAGCTACCGCACGAGACCCCACTTGCTCACAGGGGTACCCCCGGTTGAGCTACTCATGAAAAGGACACTTAAAACCAGACTCTCGCTGGTTCACCCCAACCTGCACGATCAGGTAGAGAGCAGGCGGCAGCAACAAAATCTAAACGATGGTCACGCCACTGTGTCACGGGAAATTGATCTGAATGACCCTATGTATGTGCTAAACTATGGACATGGTCCCAAGTGGATTGCAGGCACGGTGATAGCTAAAGAAGGGAATAGGGTGTTCGTAGTCAAACTAGACAATGGGCAAATTTGCAGAAAGCACCTGGACCAAACGAGGCTGCGGTTCACAGACTGCCCTGAACAACCCACAGCAGACACCACCTTTTTTGACCCCACAACACACACCCAAAGGATCAACAGCACCACCCCAGACCAGGAAATCGAACCCATCACGCCCAACAGCCCAGCAAGACCAGTCTCACCCAGTAGCCCTGCAGGGCCAACAACACGCCAGCCCAGCGAGGGCATAGCCAACACACCAGAACAGACATTTGTACTGAGGCGGTCCACCAGGGAAAGAAAAGCTCCCGACCGCCTCACCTTGTAAATAGTTTTCACTTTGACTTTGGGGGAGAAGTGATGTTGTGTTTCTGTAAATCATGCACTCCCATGTTCTGCCACCAGGGAGCGTATCCCCTGAAGTCCCAAGGGATCCCAGCATCCTTAGGAGCACTGTATATAAGCCGCCCCCGAAGGCCTGTTCCTCACTCTGGAGTGTCTTAATAAAGACTGAGGTCACTGTTACTTTAACCTCCCTGTGTGCAACCTCATCTGTGTTCGGAACACAATACCTATAGCCCCTTGATTATCCACAATTGGGATGTTTTTCGTGTCTTCAACCGTGGAGACCGATACAAAATATTTGTTCAACGTCTCTGCCATTTCCCTCTTCTCCATCATTAATTCCCCAGTCTCATCCTCCAGGGAACCAACTTTAGCCACTCTTTTCCTTTTTATGTACCAGTAGAAACTCTTACTATCTGTTTTTATATTCCGTGCTAGTTTACTTTCATAATCTCTCTTCCCTTTCTTAATCATTTTTTTAGTGGTTCTCTGCTGGCTTTTAAAAGTTTCCCAATCCTCTGGCCTCCCACTAATCTTGGCCTCATTGTATACCTTTGTTTTCAATTTGATACCCTCTCTTATTTCCTTAGTTAGCCACGGATGGTTATCCCTTCTCTTACATTCTTTCCTTCTCATTGGGATATATTTTTGTTGCGAGTTATGAAATATCTCCTTAAATGTCTGCCACTGCTCATTAACCGTCCCATACTTTAATCTATTTTCCCAGTCCACTTTAACCAACTCTGCCCTCATACCTTTGTAGTCTCCTTTATTTAAGCTTAGGACGCTGGTTTGAGAGCCAACTTTGTCACCCTCCAACTGAATTTGAAATTCAACCATAATATCTTCACTCATTCCTGGAGGATCTTTTACTACAAGATCATTTATTAATCCTGCCTCATTACACAGTAGTAGGTCTAAGATAGCCTGCTCCCTGGTTGGTTCCACAACGTACTGTTGAAGGAAACTATCCCGGATACACTCTATGAACTGTTCCTCAAGGCTACTCTGGCCAATTTGTTTTGTCCAATCAATATGAAGGTTAAAATTACCCATGCTTATTGCCATTCCTTTATTACAAGCCTCCATTATTTCTTGATTTATACTCTGTCCAACAGTGTAGCTACTGTTGGGGGGTCTATAGACTACGCCCACCAGTGACATTTTCCCTTTATTATTCCTTATCTCCACCCAAACTAATTCAACATCTTGGTCCTTTGAGCCAATTTTGTTTCTCACTAACGCACTGATCCCATTCTTTATTAACAGTCCTACCCCACCTCCTTTTCCTTTCTGTCTGTCCTTTCGAATTATCAAATACCCCTGAATATTTAGTTCCCAATCCTGGTCACCTTGCAACCACGTCTCTGTAATGGCTATGAGATCATACCCACTTGTATCTATTTGTGCCGTCAACTCATCTATTTTGTTACGAATGCTACGTGCATTTAGACAAAGAGCTTTTAAATGTGTTTTTTTGCCCTTTTTTCCTGCTTGTTTCCTCTGTCCTTCCAACTCACTTTCTACATTTTTGCTTTCTAATTCCAGCTTTACTCCCCTCCCTACTGAATCTATTCTCAGGTTCCCATCCCCTGCCAAGCTAGTTGAAACCCTCCCTAACAGCACGAGCAAACCCCCCCGCAACGATATTGGTCCCTGCTCTGTTGAGGTGCAACCCGTCCGGCTTGTACAGGTTGCACCTCTCCCAGAAGCGATCCCAATGCCTCAGGAATCTAAAGCCCACCCTCTTGCACCATCTCTCCAGCCACGCATTCATCTGCTCTATCCTCCTATTTCTGTACTCACTAGCTTGTGGCACTGAAAGTAATCCGGAGATTACTACCTTTGAGGTTCTGCTTTTTAATCTCTCATCTAACTCCCTAACCCTGCCTGCAGGACCTCATCCCGCATCCTACCTATGTCATTGGTCCTAATATGGATCACAACATCTGACTGTTCACCCTCTCCCCCCAGAATGCCCTGCAGCCGCTCGGTGACATCCTTGACCCTGGCACCAGGGAGGCAACATACCATCCTGGAGTCACGTCTGCGGCTGCAGAAATGCCTTATCTGCTCCACTGACTATTGAATCCCTTACCACTATAGTTCTTCCATTCTTCTTCCTCCCCACCCTGTGCAGCTGAGCTACCTGTGGTGCTGTGGTCATTGTTCTGGCTGCACGCCCCAGAGGCACCATCGCCGCCACCCCCCGCCCCCCTCCACAGAGTACCGGTTGGAGAGCGAGATAAATTCAGGGGACTCCTGCACTACCTGCCCAGTCCTCCTCTTCTGTTTGGCAGTCATCCACTCCCTCTCTGCCTGCACACTCTTAAGCTGCGGGGTGACCACCTCTAGAAACGTGCTATCCACTAGCTCTCAGTCTTGCGGATGCACCAAAGTGACTCCAGCCGCCGCGCAAGCTCCAAAACGCGGAGCTCGAGTTGGTGCAGCTGGAGACACCTCCTGCACACATGGTCGTCCAGGCTACGCAAAGCATCCAGGACTTCCCACGTGCCACAGGATGTGCAATCTATGGGACTGAGCTGCCCTGCCTTCTCTAGTTCGACTCGGAACTATCGAGCAAAAATAAACTCTAAACCTTAGCAAGACACACCCAGCAACTACTCAGCAATCAGCTGATTTAACTAACTTTTATTTAAGGACTAAGTACTAACTTAACAGAGAAAAAAAAACACTCACCAATCAGCTACTTCCCTTGTGCCGATGTCACTTTTAAACTCTGACATCCCTTTCGAATGTTGCCTGTTGAGCCTTGCCTTTTAAACCTCCACCTCAGCTCCCGCTGCGGCTCCCACGCAGGTCCGCTGCCTCTGTGAAATATCACTTACCTATTTTTAATTTTTAAATTAATCTTCCCCTCTTCTCCGAATTCCCACTCTTTCCAAATTCCTCAATAAACCGCTCTGTTTAACTGCACTCTGTTTTAAGACCTCTCTGTGCAGATCATGGTTGATCTGCAATGAGGTTGATCTGCGACCTCAACACTTTCCGGCCCTATCCCCATATCCCTTGATTCCCCATGAGTCCAAAAATCTATCCATCCCAGCCTTGAATATACTCAATGATTGAGCATCCACAGCCATTTGAGGCAGAAAACTCCAAAGATTCACAACCCTCTGAGTGAAGAAATTCCTCCTCATCTCAGTCTTAAATGGCCGGTTGCTTCTCCTGAGAATATGGGGGAGAAAAGTGGTATCGCCTCGTTTGGGGGCGGTATCACATGGGAGACTTAGCGCCAGGCAGAGATGTCTCACCCCTCTCTTGAAACTCGGGTTACCTCCCCCGGAAGGAAGTGGATGCTCAGCGCTTCACTTCCTTCCTGGGGCGATAACAGGACGGTCGCCTCAGCAGCACTATGCACTTACGCGCAGTGTTGCCACGTCCGAGGGGCCCTTCCCTCAGTTAAAGGGAAGGCCTATGCTGCCGACTCTGCAAAAGATAAAGGGACCTACCTGGACCACCAGGGAGCGGGGCTGCTACGCAATGAGTGCCGGGCTGAGCGATCATGCTGTCACCAGGTCATCCTCTCAGGAGTTCCACGGGGTCCATATAGTTTTTTGTCCTGTTAGTTTTCTTAATCGGTCAAAATAAATTGCCACTTTTATACCTTACCAGAGCAGGATAATCACGTAAATCACTGCTACCTGACATTGTTGCATGCAAATATCAGAAACCTCAGTTAGGGTTGTTGCCCATCACATGATTCTGCAGAACACTGAATCTATCCTGGCTGAGCTCCAACAATGTTGAGGATATTTTCTGTTAAAAAATGAAGAAAGTCCCATGAATTAAATAATCCTTCTTTATCCCATTGCCTGAATTAATCCGTATATATCATCATCATCATCATAGGCAGTCCCTTGGGATCGAGGAAGACTTGCTTCTACTCTAAATATGAGTTCTTAGGTGGCTGTACAGTCCAATACGAGAACCACTGTCTCTGTCACAGGTGGGACAGACAGTGGTTGAAGGAAAGGATGGGTGCGGAGTCTGGTTTTCTGCACGCTCCTTCCGCTGCCTGAGCTTGATTTCTGCATGCTCTCGGCGACGAGACTTGAGGAGCTCAATGCCCTCCCGGATGCACTTCCTCCACTTAGGGCGGTCTTTGGCCAGGGACTCCCAGGTGTCACTGGGGATGTCGCACTTAATCAGGGAGGCTTTGAGGGTGTCCTTGTAACGTTTCTGCTGCCCACCTTTGGCTCGTTTGCCGTGGACGAGTTACGAGTAGAGCGCTTGCTTTGGGAGTCTCATGTCTGGCATGCGAACTATGTGGCCTGCCCGGCGGAGCTGATCAAGTGTGGTCAATGCTTCAATGCTGGGGATGTTGGCCTGGACGAGGACGTTAACGTTGGTGCGTCTGTCCTCCCAGGGGATTTGTAGGATCTTGCGGAGACATCGTTGGTGGTATTTTTCCAGCTACTTGAGGTGTCTACTGTACATGGTCCACGTTTCCGAGCCATACAGGAGGGCGGGTATTACTACAGCCCTGTAGATCATGAGCTTAGTGACAGTTTTGAGGGCCTGGTCTTCAAATACTCTTTTCCTCAGGCAGCCGAAGACTGCACTGGCGCACTGGAGGCGGTGTTGGATCTCGTCGTCAGTGCCTGCTCTTGTTGATAGGAGGCTCCCAAGGTAAGGGAAGTGGTCCACATTATCCAGTACCACGCCATGGATCTTAATGACTGGGGTGCAGTGCTGTGCGGAGAGTACAGGTTGGTGGAGGACCTTTGTCTGACTGATGTTTATCATAAGGCCCATGCTTTCGTATGCCCCAACCTCTTCTCCGTCTTCCTCGCTGCCATGCTCCACCTCACAGTCGACAAACTTCAGCACCAGTGGGAACCTGTTCAACCTTTGCCATCTCCAGGCCAGGTTCAAGACCACCCCAACCTCTGTCGTTGAGCTACAGTACGCGGACGACGCCTGCGTCTATGCGTGCACAGAGGCTGAACTCCAGGATCTGTATATAATGATCTATCTAATTATACAAAGTTGGAAATGGCTCTGGGTGCCCTGGTTTCTTGAGGTTTTTTCGTGTCCTGTTTTGCCTTCAAGTAATTTGAAATACACTTCACTCAGGGTACAGCTCCTGTACAAAGGTAACCCCCCCTCACACTTTGCATATCATTCAGTAAGATATGGTTGATTAGTTACCACTACTTTAACCTTTTGGAGTGAGTCAGTGCTCTCAATATTTTTTCCAGCTTTATATGCTCCCATCGATAACTCCAAGGTTAGCTAGGTTAGTTGCAAAGAAATTGGCTGAAAATCTCTCACTTTATTTGGAATGGCAAGTGACTCCTGGGTCACTTTGATTCTTCCAACTCCCCATGTCACCAGACAGTCTTTGTTAATATTTGTTTGTTTTAATATCAGACGAGCCAAGCTTGCAAATATTGGAATTTATTCACAGGTCTCTAAGAGATTAATTTCAGAACTGGAATATTACTGTTCATTCTAATCTCTTTTAGTGCCTTCTTGTAGGGTTAATTTTATGAGGTGAGACTCCTGTCATAGACCCGCACTAGGTGGGATTGCAGGTTGGAGATGGGGATAGAACTCTATAGGCTGATCTTCAACCTGCACTCCCATATAATGAGATTGTAAACATGAGTGGAGCTCCACAAATTAACCCTTGTATGTATGGGACCTCCCCATTACTGAATGGACATTATTAGCAATCCTTATTTTCTACTTTGGAAAACATTATCTTCAATAGGTCAAAGACCTTTGACACACATTGCCTTTAGTGAGACAGACCATTAATAAACCACCACTTTATTTAAAGAAACTTTAAAAATAATTTTTTTTTGTGCCGCTTATACATTTACTCTGTTGATGTTTGTCCGTATAGAGTTGTTGGGTGTATTTTGATGGTGGAAAATCCTTTTTAGTTAATAAGGGCATACAAATTATAAAGTGTTTATATTATCTCATGGGAATCTAGATTATCATTTTTTTCTACAACTGCAAAGTTTGCTTTGGTCAGTCTTTCCTGTCAAGGAAGTAGAACTTACTTAAAATTACTATTTTATAATCATTTGTTGCACATTCTGCTTTGTGTAACATGTATAACCCATTCTTTGTAAACATGCTTACATTTTCTTACACATAGGAAATCTTCCCCCATCTAGATAATATATAAATGATATTAAAGATCTTATGCCTGCATGCACTTCCTGCAACTTTGTTCGTCATAAATTCCAATGTCCACATTTTTATGTGAACATCATGGGCCGTAATTTGCGGCTCCAGTGCGTAGGAGGTGCGCATGCGCCTGTAGGGGCCCTGCAAGTTCCGGGTTTAGGTATGCGAAGCTCATGCGCTAAAACCTGGAATTTGCAATCTGTCAAGAATCGCACGCATCTCCGGGAAAAGGACCTCCATGGGCGGAGAGTTGGGCTATTTGCCCAACTTCTGCCCAGCGAATGCCTGTGAAATTCTTAGGCCTGGTAAAAGCAGGTGACGCGCAAGGCCTGCTTTTAGCACCATAAGATTTTTAAAGAACAGAAAGATACATTTTTTTCAATAATTTATACATTTAAAAACCTGTAAAATAAGGTAAGTTTATTTTTAACCCCATTAAAATGTCATTTATTTTTCAAAAAATAAAATTTTTGTTTTAAATATTCAATTAAATGCCATTTTTATTAATTTTTAATGTGATTTTTAAAAAATTATTTGAAGTGTATGTGTATCTTTGGGAGTATCCCATCCATACTTATGGGCTTTCCGTACATACGCAATACTCATCTGTATGAATGGGGATCCCCTTCTTTCATTGGTTGGGCCGGCCCACGTGATCCCAGGGGCACTTGCGAACCGCATGCACCCTTGGGCTATGTGGGCCTCTATGCAGGCCTACATATAGAGAGAGGCCCAGGACCGCAAGTTTCCGAACCGCCCGGACCACCAGGTAAGTTCGTAGACTTTTTGTTGGTCGGTGGCATCCGCCCGCAGGAAGCCTCCGACTGCAAATTCAGGGCCTATGTGCTATAATTACACCTTCCTGACAGCAGTGGTGCTGTAGCATCTCGACTCTGCATCTCTCAACTCCTGAGCCTGTACTGCTGAGCAACTCCTGTACTCCAAACAACTCTACGGGGGCAAATATAACCTAACCCCGCCTGAAACAGGCATAAAGAGGTGGCTCCTCAGCTGTAGGCAAGTAAAGATTAGGCCGGGGGCTTCTTGCTGGCACTCAGGTAAGCCGTGGGAGTGGGTGTTTGGCAAAGGCTCACTGGTGGGAAGGGTGAGTATCTTAGGTAGCAGATACCTAGACTTTCCTTCTGAGGCCCAGAGGATAATTTCCTGCTCCTCCTGGCCATGCAAAGGTAGGTTTAAACTTCTCTTTTAGGGGCTTCTGCTTCTTCCTCGATAAGCGACCCCCCCCCACCCCGCCCCCTCTTATTACACCAATAGGATGTCATTGGACCCAACTTATATATTAATGAGGTTCCCACTTGAGTCAGACGGCACCGCAGTTGTGGAGCAAGAATGAGTGGCAAATAGAACTGAACAATTTTAATTCCCATTAAAGTTCAAATTTCCCCTTCGGTGTTTTATGCCTTGGGAGATCAACTAGTAATAAATAAATGTTAAATTGTTCCCATTTACCCACTATTCTTTATACTGAGATATATTGCACTTTATTTAAAATATTTCAAAACCATCCTGTTTGTGCAGCTATAATACTAAAATCATTGGGCTGGATTTTTGGTTGTCTGATGCCTCGGGGGGCGAGTGTAAGAGGTTATCGACTGGGAGCGCATCATTTAGAGCTCCGATTGAAAATTCATTGGAGGCTCACCGGGAGCGCAAACCAGTAGTGCCTGGCTACTGATGATCACTCCAATCATGATGTATTCCTGCGCCCCGGTTGGTAAATTAAGTGCAGCCGTCTCATTTAGCGGCCACCAAGAACAATGTCTGGAAAAACAGCTGGTACTACTTAAAGTAAACTGGTGGCTACTTGAAGGGATGAGGATGCACTTCCCTCGAAGGTCACAGTCCGTGCAACGTTTACACACAACACGGTGGTGAGCCTCTGAGTTTGGAGCGACAGACAGAAATAAGAGGTCAGCTTGAGATAAAGTGATTTGAAAACTTTAACGGGTGTATTACTATGCCGCGGCTTTAAGACTTGGCTTTTCCTGGGATCTGAATCGCAGCTCGGCGCAATGATTCGGTTAAATTTAGTGCCGGCATTTTCGTTTGCAGCCCCCCAGCTCTGGTGTGCAACGGCTGATTTAGCGCCCCTGCCAGCTCTTCGACCGATTTTGATGAATTTCTGGGCGGAAGGCGCAAACTTTTTCAAGGCGCCAAAATTACCACTCCGCCTGGGTTACTGCCCCAAATGAGCTGGAACCAAATTTCTCCCCCATTGAATTACATTTTAATGATTTTTTTCCCCTTGTATATTAATCTACCTTATTTTATTGAAGAAAACAATTAAGGATTGGTTTTCACACTTTAATACATCATAAGAAAGGTGACAAAAGTGACCAGTTAATAATGTTGTAATACATTGCTATTTTTTCAGAAAAGATATCTTAGCATGAGTAATACTTTTATTATTTAGCAACTTTGAACTTTGCTCGTCAAATGTAATGAACAAGAATTCCCAGGTCTGGGTATTACATATAGGTTCCCATCAAATACGTGCAACGTTTACCTAATAATTGCTCCCTTCTGCCTTACATAACAAAAGTGAAAAATGTGAACATTTTAAATGCATCACCAGACTGGTTTTTAAATTAATTACACTTTCTGTCAGAAAGCCATGAACATCTGACAGAAACCTAAATGAAGCTGAGGATTCCATTAAATAAAATTAAAAGGCAGAGATTAGATTATAGTGATGAGACATCCTGACCATGATATCCTGATTTTGACATATCTGCTCCATGTCCTACCTACTGGGGTCTAAATTTGTTCTGGCCCATTTTCAAACACATAACTGACAGTGTGCTTCCAGGACCCACCCGAACCGGAAGGCCCGAGGACCGTCTTAAATTATTCTTCATGCCTCTGCAATAATCAATCCTCCAAAGGCAGCTCGCCCGTGTAGCCGGTTGGAATTTGGGCCGCGTGCCTTGCCGCCAGGTAAATCCTGCACCCTGAGGAATTTAGAAATGTCCCGGGCGCACTTGTAAATCTACCCTGAGAGTAGAGTAAATGGGGCGGTAATTAGCCAGATTGGATTTGTCCTGCTTTTTGTGGACAGGACATACCTGGGCAGTTTTCCACATTGTTGGATAGATGCCAATATTGTAGCTATACTAGAACAGCTTGGCGAGAGGTGCGTCTAGTTCTGGAGCACAAGTCTTCAGCATGACAGCTGGGATGTTGTCGGGGCCCATAGCCTTTGCTGTATCCAGTGCGCTGAGCCGTTTCTTGATATCACGTGGAGTGAATCGAATTGGCTAAAGATTGGCTTCTGTGATGGTGGGGACCTAAAGAGGAGGCCCTATGGATCATCTACTCGGCACTTCTGGTTGCAAACACTTCAGCCTTGTCTTTTGGACTCACGTGCTGGGCTCCGCCATCATTGAGAATGGGGATATTCATGGAGCCTCCGCCTCCCGTTAGTTGTTTAATGGTCCACCAACATTCAGGACTGCAGAGCTTTGATCTGATCCGTTGATTGTGGGATGGCTTAGTTCTGTTTATAGCATGCTGCTTCCGCTGTTTAGCATGCTTGTAGTCCTGTGTTGCAGCTTCCCTAGGTTGGTACCTCATTTTTAGGTGCGCCTGGTGCTGCTCCTGGCATGCTCTTCTGCACTCCTCATTGAAGCAGGGTTGGTCCCCTGGCTTGATGGTAATGGTAAAGTGAGGGATATGCCAGGCCATGAGGTTACAGATGTGGTGGAATACAATTCAGCTACTGCTGATGGCCCACAGCACCTCATGGATGCCCAGTTTTGAGCTGCTAGATCTGTCCTGAATCTATCCCATTCAACATGGTGGTCGTGCCACACAACACGACGGATGGTGTCCTGAGTGTGAAGACGCGACTTTGTCTCCACAATGACTGTGCGGTGGTCACTGCTACCAACGCTGTCATGGATAGATGCATCTACAACAGGTAGATTGATGAGGACAAGGTCAAGTAGGTTTTTCCCTCGTGTTGGTTCTCTCACAACTTGTCGCAGGCCCAGTCTGGCATCTTTGTCCTTCAGGACTTGGCCAGTTCCGTCAGTAGTGGTGCTACCAAGCCTCTCTTGGTGACAGACATTGAGGTCCACCACCCAGAGTTGATTCTGTGCCCTCGCTACTCTCAGTGCTTCTTCCAAGTGGATTTCAACATGGAGGAGTACTGAGTCATCAGCTGAGGGAGGGCAGTAGGTGGTAATTAGCAGGAGGTTTCCTTGCCCATGCTTGACCTGAAGCCATGTGACTTTATGGGGTCCGGAGTCAATGTTGAGGACTCTCAGAGGCATTTCCTCCTGACTGCACACCACTGTGCTGCCACCCCTAATGGGTCTGTCCTACTGGTGTGACAAGACATAACCAGGGATGGTGATGGAGGTATTTGGGACATTGGCTGAAAGGTATGATTCTGTGAGTGTGACTATGTCAGGCTGTTGGTTCGCTAGTCTGTGGGACAGCTCTCCCAATTTTGGCAGAAGTCTCCAGATGTTGGTGAGGAGGACTTTGCAAGGTCGACTGGGTTGGGTGTGCCGTTGTCGTGTCCGTAGCCGGTGTCGGGTCGTCCGTCCAGTTTTATTTTTCTCATTATTTCTTGTAGCTATTTTTTACAACTGAGTGGCTTGTTAGGCCATTTCAGTGGGCAGTTAAGAGTCGACTACATTGCTGTGGGTCTGGAGTCACATATAGGCCAGACCAGCAAGGATGGCAGAGTTCCTTCCCTAAAGGATATTCGTGAAACAGATGTGTATTACGACTATCCAATTGTATCAAGGTCACCATTGCTGATACTAGCTTTTTAATTCCAGATTTATTTAATTTTATTTATTTAATTAACTGAATTTAAATTCCAAAACTGCGTGGTGGGCTTTGAACTCACGTCTCTGGATGATTAGTAAGGGAGCGATGAAAGTTAGAAGCAAAGTTGATGAAATGTTCCAGTTCAGGGCGAGAGGTGCAGGAGGTGACTGATTGTTTGTCAGCCCCATTTGGACAGCTCCCAATAGGTGATTAAAGACAATCCAAGAGTTGCAGTTTAATAATCTACACAGAGCGGCTGTCGACAGGGAAAGATCAGGAAGCATTTGGCCGTCCACCAGCTAGGAGGTAAGTGGCAGGGAGACAGTCTTGCAAAGGGAGGGATGGGGATCCGCGACTTTCCTTGTGGGGCTCAAAGAAACAGTCCTGTCCGTCCTGGCCCCACAAGCTTTTATACTTATTTGAAGGGCATCAGACTGGTGGGAAAAGCATGGTGGCTTCGCCGCTCTGGCCCAGGTAAATACAATTGGGGCCTGATTGAAATCTGTTTTGCATAAATTCATGAGGCCCCCGTCTGCTTCATTCAGGCACCTCATCCGCCTGTAGAACCGTGCAGGTTAAAATCATTAACATTTGGAATGGCTCCGACTCCAAGTGGGGAAGTAAACTGCTCGTTTTTAAAATGGAAATTGGAAACACTCCTGAGATACAGTTCCACAGTATCAGTTGTGGTAGCATCAGCTTTTCAGTAGTGCACGGAAAACATCCAATTTTTGTGCATCAACCTAGATTATAATGCCGGCAGATTATTAACCGCAGGGAGCAGCAGGGGAAGTAAAAGTTCTGGTATTCACCAATTGAACAAATACTATGGTTCTGTCTTCACTAAGGAAGACACAAATAACCTTCCGGAAAAACTAGGGGACGGAGGGTCTAGCGAGAAGGAGGAACTAAAGGAAATCCTTAATAGTCAGGAAATTGTGTTAGGGAAATTGATGAGATTGAGGGCCGATAAGTCCCCAGGGCCTGATCGTCTGTATCCCAGAGTACTTAAGGAAGTGGCCCTAGAAATAGTGGATGCATTGTTGGTCATTTTCCAACATTCTATAGACTCTGGATCAGTTTCTATGGATTGGAGGGTAGCTAATGTAACCCCACTTTTTAAAAAAGAAGGGAGAGAGAAAACAGGGAATTATAGACCAGTTAGCCTGTCATCAGTGGTGGGGAAAATGTTGGAATCAATTATTAAAGATGTAATAGCAACGCATTTGGAAAGCAGTGACAGGATCGGTCCAAGTCAGCATGGATTTATGAAGGGGAAGTCATGCTTGACAAATCTTCTGGAGTTTTTTAAGGATGTAACTAGTAGAGTGGACAAGGGAGAACCGGTGGATGTGGTGTATTTGGACTTTCAAAAGGCATTTGACATCGTCCCACACAAGAGATTAGTGTGCAAAATTAAAGCACATGTATTGACGTGGATAGAGAACTGATTGGCAGACAGGAAGCAAAGAGTAGGAATAAATGGGTCCTTTTCAGAATGGCAGGCAGTGACTAATGGAGTACCGCAAGGTTCAGTGCTGGGGCCCCAGCTATTTACAATATACATTAATGATTTAGATGAAGGAATTGAATGTAGTATCTCCAAGTTTGCAGATGACACGAAGCTTGGTGGCAGTGTGAGTTGTGAGGAGGATGCTAAGAGGCTGCAGGGTGAATTGGACAGGTTAGGTGAGTGGGCAAATGCATGGCAGATGTAGATAAATGTGAGGTTATCCACTTTGGTGGCAAAAACAGGAAGGCAGAATATTATTTGAATGGTGACAGATTAGGAAAAGGGAAGGTGCAACGAGACCTGGGTGTCATGGTACATCAGTAATTGAAAGTTGGCATGCAGGTACAGCAGACGATGAAGAAGGCAAATGGCATGTTGGCCTTCATAGTGAGAGGATTTGAGTATAGGAGCAGGGAGGTCTTGCTGCAGTTGTACAGGGCCTTGATGAGGCCACACCTTGAATATTTGTACAATTTTGGTCTCCTAATCTGAAGAAGGACATTCTTGCTATTAAGGGAGTGCAATGAAGGTTCACCAGACTGATTCCCGGGATGGCAGGACTGACATATGAAGAAAGACTGGATTGACTAGGCTTATATTCACTGGAATTTAGAAGAATGAGAGGGGATCTCATAGAAACATATAAAATTCTGATGGGATTAGACAGGTTAGATGCAGGAAGGATGTTTCCAATGTTGGGGAAGTCCTGAACCAAGGGTCACAGTCTAAGGATAAGGGGTACGCCATTTAGGACCAAGATGAGGAGAAACTTCTTCGCTCAGAAAATTGTGAACCTGTGGAATTCTCTACCACAGAAAGTTGTTGAGGCCAGTTTGTTAGATATATAAAAAGGGAGATTGATGTGGCCCTTACGGCTAAAGGGATCAAGGGGTATGGTACTAAAGTTGCATGATCAGCCATGATCATATTCAATGGTGGTGCAGGCTCGAAGGGCCAAATGGCCTACTCCTGCACCTATTTTTTATGTTTCTATCATCATCATCATAGGCAGTCCCTCGAAATCGAGGAAGATTTGCTTCCACTCGAAAAGTGAGTTCTCAGGTGACTGTACAATCCAATACGGGAATTACAGTCTCTGTCACAGGTGGGACAGACAGTGGTTGAAGGAAAGGGTGAGTGGGGGGTCTGGTTTTCCGCACGATCCTTCCGCTGTCTGCGTTTGGTTTCTGTATGCTCTCGGCAACGAGACTCGAGGTGCTCAGCGCCCTCCCGGATGCTCGTCCTCCACTTAGGGCGGTCTTGGGCCAGGGATTCCCAGGTGCCGGTGGGGATGTTGCACTTTATTAAGAAGGCTTTGAGGATGTCCTTGAAGCATTTCCTCTGCCTACCTGGGGCTCGCTTGCCATGTAGGAGTTCCGAGTAGAGCGCTTGACTTGGGAGTCTCATGTCAGGCATGCGAACAATGTGGCTCGCCCAACAGAGCTGGTCGAGTGTGGTCAGTGCTTCGATGCTCGGGATGTTGGCCTGATTTGGTGCGTGTATCCTCCCAGTGGATTTGCAGGATCTTGCGGAAGCAGCGCTGGTGGTACTTCTCCAGCGCTTCGAGGTGTCTACTGTATATAGTCCATATCCTGAGCCATATAGGAGTATCACTGCTGCCCTGTAGACCATAAGCTTGGTGCCAGATTTGAGGTCCTGGTCTTCAAACACTCTCTTCCTCAGGTGACCGAAGGCTGCGCTGGCACACTGGAGACGGTGATGGACCTCGTCATCGATGTCTGTTCTTGCCGATAGTAGGCTCCCGAGGTATGGAAAATGGTCCACATTGTCCAAGGCCGCACCGTGGATTTTGATGACCGGGGGGGCAGTGCTGTGAGGCGGGGTCAGGTTGGTGGAGGATCTTTGTTTTACGGATGTTTAGTATAAGGCCTATGCTTTCGTACGCCTTGGTGAAGAGGTTGACGATGGTTTGGAGTTCGGCCTCTGAATGTGTACAGACGCAAGCATCGTCCGTGTACAGTAGTTCGATGACAGATGATGGGACGATCTTGGATCTAGCCCGGAGGCGACGAAGTTGAACAGGTTCCCATTGGCTCTATAGTTTCCTATAGTTTCGTTCCACTCCAGCGGGGGAGTTGTTGAGAGTGAGATGGAACTTTTCAGTGAGGAAAATCGAGAAGAGCGTTGGAACGATGACACAGCCCTGCTTGACCCCGGTGCAGACGTGGATTGGGTCTGTGGTGGATCCGTTGATCAGGATCATGGCTTGCATGCTGTCGTGGGGCAGGCGGAGGATGGTGATCAACTTTTGGAGGCAGCTGAAATGGAGGAGGATGCTCCATAGTCCCTCATGGTTGACAGTGTCAAAGGCCTTTGTGAGGTCAAAGAAGGCCACGTACAAGGGTTGTTGCTGTTCCCTGCATTTCTCTTGTAGCTGTTGCGTGGTGAAGATCATGTCCGTTGTACCCCTTAGTGGATGGAATCTGCATTGTGAATCTGGGAGGAGCTCTTCAGCCACAGGGAGAAGACGGTTGAGGAGGATTCTAACAATGACTTTCCCAGAAGGTTGATGTGATTGAATTAGAGGGATGAATTAAACTCTTACAGTTGAAGTTTCTGCCTAGATAGTGCATTACAGACTCCATGAAATAAAATTAATATAGCAAATGTGCGAATACGTGTATAAAGAACACATTTGTGATTTCATTATAATTGGAAAATAGTGAAAATCTTCCTTCCTGGTTTCTACATACCAGGTACTCCTGTTTCACTCAATTCTCACCAAAGTACCAAAGCTGCAGTTTTGCTGGATAGGTCACTGAGCTTTCTACATACCAAACCGGGGAGAACTGATTTAATTCCAGAGATATCTACTGTTCTCATACTATCAGCATTCCTTGGGAAAAAAACAGCTCCAAGGGGCTCTGATCTTATGCTTTCACAAAATAGAACTACACGGCTGAGTGACAGTTCTGATCTGAAGCATTTAAGTGTAAGTTTTGATCTTTCTGGCTTTGATTAAAACTAATGAGCTCATTTAATTCAAAATGAGAATCTCTGATAAGAAAAATAAGGTTGATGTGATTGGATTAGAGGGATGAATTAAACTCTTACAGTTGAAGTTTCTGCCTCGATAGTGCATTACAGACTCCATGAAATAAAATTAAAAAGCTGTTGGCATATTATAGTGTGTTAGATGATGAGAAGAATTTTATAGTAATTCATTTTTTAATCAGTGGAAGTGAAAGCACTAAATTTATAGCATTGCACCACTTTACCCTTGAATAAGTGAAAATGATTCGGACGTCAGAAAGACAAAATTAGGGCCTTCTAAAACCGGAATTTTCCACAAAAAAAAGCAATGTACAGAAAGTAAGTTATCAATAGGATGTCATTACAAAGCTGAAATTATCAATAATTAAATTCAGGGACTTTGCTAGTCTTCTGAAATTTTTACAACATGCTTAAATAAAAAGTGGATTGTTTTTTTACTAATCTTAGTTGTTCTCTTGTATTTGATCTCTTCAAACAAAAAAATTACAATATTTGAGTTCACGGAGCATCAACCATCACAAAATATTACTGTTTACTATATAAATGTATCTACACATATCTGTTTTATAGTGAGGTGTCCTTTAAACTTTGGATATTACAAATTGCCCAATTTCTGTCACCGCCATATTTTATAATGAGAGGGAAAGATTAAGGCTGTGAAATTGAGCTTTCCATAAGGAAAGTAAACTGTCGTCAAGGCACTAATCCATTTGAAGAATGTATTGTGCAAGTTAAATGTGTTCTAATCCTTGTTCCACAACATTATTCCTCTTTCTTTCAGGACATTTTTTAAATTTAATGATTGGCCTCCTAAATGTATAATTTTAGAACCAAACTATACATTGGGTAGAAAAGCCATTGGACATATCTCCTTTACTGCCAGCTAGTGGTGACAGAAACATTGATTGCAAAAGAAAAGTTAGGCATATTTCCAAACAAAATGATAGCACAACTGAAGCTTGTACTTACAAAATCATATCACTAATGCTGTTTTTTTGTCCCACAGTAGAATCCACCAGCCCAACTTTACTGACTATTGACAACACCTTGGAACGATCATTTTTTATTAGAATGAAGTCAACACTGACCAAGCGAGGAGTACATATCAAATCATCAGGCTATAAGGTAAATAACGATTTAATCATCTCTCAACTGGAAAACAGTGATTGCATTTCAGTTGCCAGGAATCCATAATGTTAGCAGTTGAATATATAAAATATAATTTGTAATTTTTTTTCTTCAGCTGTAGATCATTCATCTCGCTGTGATCAAAGCAGTTAGGTTTGATGAAAGCAACAGATTTAGCTGCTGGAGCCTTACGCCCTCAACTCAGAGTGAAATTCATGCTGTCAATAAATAAGCAGAAGTACAAAAGACGAAATCCCATTTTGTACTCATACTGACTTCTTCACTAAAATTATTGACAAAAGGAATTTCACCAGTTAGTATTTTAACTTGCAATTTAGTTAGCTTTTGCTTGCCAGTATAATTATGGTTGGTCGATAGATAGATCGATTGATGGATATATTTTGAATGTAATATAATATCCTAGAAATAGGTCGGTTAGCTGTTATTTGGTAATTTATCAATTTGTTTTCCTTGCTTTTATTTCTCATTGATCATTATTATCTGTATTCCAACAGTTATAATATAAATGTCATGGTTTAAATATCCAGACTCCAATTTTAATCCTACCTGTCCAGTGGGAATGGGGCAGGCGAGTGGCTAAAACCCCGGAATTGATTGACTGCCCCTTTCCTGCCAAAAACTCACCAATCGGAATTTTAACTGTGCCACTGACTGAGGTCGGAAGCGCACACACCAGAAACTGTGACTCTGACTTTAACTGTATGGATTGGAAGGTCCGCCCAATGGTTAACCCACTCAGTAAAACTTCACAGGATTATCATCAGAAACTGACTGACATGACTGGAAGACTATTTAAAGGGCAGGCATTCGGATCATTAGGATCTCTAAGCTCTTGTGGTTAACGGAGTGCCAAGGCATTTCAGAGCTTGGAGATTCTTTCTTTTTGATTTGCTTGCTTTATTCGCCCTGGCTAAGTATTTTCATCTTACCATTGGTGCCTTTTTTTGCTTCTTTATTCTGCATGGATAAACAGTTTGAGGAAGAGGAACAGCAGCAGCCTAAGTAACCGGGACAAACAGTAGCTAGGCCTGTTAGAGCACAGCAGGTGAGGGAGCTGCTTGTAGGAAGGTCTTGCCCATCCCACAGAGTAGAGTCTATATGCCAACCGTCATAGATCTGTGCAGCCTCCAAGCACAGCCAACGCCCTGAGCTTCACTCATCTCAGACTCCTTCCAGGCTGCCAAGGGACACATCAACCCCTATTTCCCAGTCACAGTAGTGCACAACTGCATTAAGCAGACCACCAATGTCCTTTTAACCAGAGCCAATCAGCACATTACTTTCCAAATGGACACCAGTGGCCAGAATGATAAAGCTCTGGGATTTGTAGCAGTGGCCAGCTTCTCTTGTGTAAAGCGCATCATTAACTGCACACGTAGCTCTCAAGGAACCAGAGGATGAGCCAGGAGCTTACCTCAACAGGAAGGGCTATCATTCTATCAATGTTCAATTGATGTGTGATCATCAATGAAGGATCATACAAGTTTGTGCCAGTTCCTCTGGCAGCAGTCATAATGGTTTCATCCTGAGACTCTCATTCACTGTGCCCCCCACTATTCCACCCTTCCAGAAATGTCAGAGGATAGCTGTTCGAGGAGAAGGGATAACCCCCCCCCCTCCCCACATGCACATACTTGACTGATACATTCCTCCTCAAAGTCTCTACACCTGAGCAGCACATGGAGCCCCCAGGAACATCATTGAACACACTATTGGCATCGTGAAGCTAAGTTCCAGTTCTTTGATTGATCTGGGGACTCCCTGCAGTTTGCTGCAGACAAAGTGGATCATATCATAGTAACTGTAGTGTGTACCACTCTGCACAACATGACTATGCAACTAGGATTGGAGTTGGAGAAGGCAGAGTAACAGCAAGAGGCATCACCCGACGAGGATGTCTTGGGTAAAGGTGAGGGAGATCTGGAAGAAGGAAGGGCAGCACAATGCATGTCAGCCAGAGAGGCCAGGGAGCAATTGATCTGTCAACACTTTCATTGACCTGCTTAACCCATTCACCTGAAAAGTGACAAAGAAAACCCTCTATATTAATAGTCCTTGTGCCCCCTTCACCACTTCCTTCATTCAGCATTAAAGAACAGTCAAACCATTCAGCAAACCTCTATATTACTGACATTCTGACACTACAGACTAACCAGCTGCCTTGGAAAGAAACCATACACCAAACTCCCAAATGTGAAAAAGGTGATGAATATTTTTAGAAACAAAAGATTATTTTGACACCCAAGTGCATAACCCACAGTGCTTTCAGACAGAATGTTTCCTCACCCCATAAGAGGTACTCCCCCAGTGGCTTCAGAGAGCTGGTGGAAGACTGGAAGGCCTTGAGATGACCATGGATGATGACTCTTGGGCGCTTATGCCTGAAAGGGCCCGGCTGCAGACTACTGCATTTTGGCTTCTGCCAGGGCAGTCTGGAACACATGGCCTTCTGGCATCGTATTGGTTGAGGGTGTGGCGAGGGAATAAACGTGCAGAGATCCTGACAGAGGGCAACACCCGCCACTCCTGCTGTGCGACTGCCAATCTCATTGGCTGGGGCTCATCACTTGCACTGATCTGCAGGTGAGCAGATGCAGAAGTAAGTGACTCCTTGAAAGCCTCTATCCCCTTGCTCTATCAATCTCTCCAAGACTGGCGTCTGTCCTTCCAAGGTGGAACACAGGTTTGAGCTCAGATTCTACATGGCAGCCGCTTGAACTTCCACCAAAGCTACAAAACATGCGGACATGAACTCCTGTTGAGAGGGCTCAGCTGCAGCATCCCTGGAAGTAGCCGCACTTTCCAAGATAGACTGCAGAGTGCTGATGCCATGCATGGTGACACCAATCAGGCTGCAAATGGACTCCTCCATTTGAATTTCAGCCATCGTGGTAGTTGTAATGGTTATGTGCCTGGACTAATAGTCCCACCATAGCAGTTTGAGAATTCTTTTACATTCTGGAAATAAAGGGCTCAAGTTTCAGCTTGAGTTGCTCCTATTTTTTTGGAGCAACTAATTTAGAATGGAGCATCTTGGAAATTGCAATTCTCAGCATTTAGTTTGCTCCAGTTCTAGTGAGTTAGAATAGTTTCATTTTAGAACAGATTTTTTTTTTTCGAAAGGGGGCGTGTCCATCCACTTACGCCTGTTTTGCAAGTTCAGGCAGCGAAAACTTACTCCAAACTAACTTAGAATGGAGTAAGTGTAGATTTTTGTATGCTCAGAAAAACCTTGCCTACACTTAGAAATCAAGCATAGGGATCGAGAGATTTTGGGTGGGGGGGGGTGGAGAAGGGGGGTTTACAAACATTAAACACTTTTACAAATAAAGAGCCATCATCAATAATAAATGATAAATAACTCAATAAATCAACCAATAAATCAATCAAAAAAAATGTAAACATTAAAAATTAAAAATAATAATAAAAAATCACTCAATAAATAAAAAAATATTTCTACTCACCTGCTGCAGCACTGGGGAGGAGGGGGTGGGGAGGGAGGAGGGGGTGGGGAGAGAAGAGGGGGGGAAAGGGAGGGAGAAGAGGGGGGAAAGGGAAGATGAATGGGGGGGGAGAGGGTAAGATGAACGGGGGGGGGGGAGAGGGTAAGATGAACGGGGGGGGGGGAGAGGGGAAGATGAACGGGGGGGAGGGGGGAAGATGAACGGGGGGGAGAGAAGAGGCTGAACGGGGGGAGGAGGGGAGAGAAGAAGCTGAACGGGCCCCGACGATGACGACGAAGCCGGGCCCCGCCGAGGACGTTGGGCGGGGCCCGAACGCAGCAGATGCCGGCGAGAGGCCAGGCGGGTGGGCCCCGCCGCCAAAGCCGGGCCCCGCCGAGGACTTTGGGCAGGGCCCGCACGCAGCAGATGCCGGCCCCGCCAACGATGAGGTAAGCGGTGTTAGGCCACTCGGCCAGGGATAGGGTCGTCGCACCGGAGACAGGACGCGCTGGGAGTGCCGGGAGCTACTGCACATGCCCGCAGCCTCCACTGCGCATGCGCGCAGCTGCTAGCACTGTTTTTGGCGCAAGGCTGTAGCTCCGCCCCCAGTAGCTCCTGCTGCGCTGCACCGAGCTGGAAACGGGCCTACAGCTATCGGAGAATCGCGAGGTAAGTATTTGGCGCAATTTTTGTTCTATAAATTAGGCGGGCCTCTCCAATGTGCGCCATTCTAGCGGGAGTCCGAAACCTGAGCCCAAAGGGCCCAAGTTTCCCGAGGAGTTGTTCCGTTTTTTTTGGAGCAACTAGATTTTTTTGGAGTAACTTAAAAATCGCAATTCTTCCCATTTCAGTTGCTCCAGAGTAAGTGAGTTAGTTAGGTTTTTTTTAGTTCAGTTTTTTTTTCAAAAGGGGGTGTTACCAGCCACTTACGCCTGTTAAAACTTACTCCAAACTAAGTGAGGCCAGAGTAAGTGGCCACTTTTATACGTTCTGAAAAACCCTGCGGTGAATTAAGAGATCAGCGCAGGTAGTCTCCAAATGACAGTGTTCTGATAGAAATGCAATTTTTTTTAAATCCCAAGCAGCGAAACTGGACAGGGTGCAGGTGCTATCAGCCTAAATAAACTGAGTATATTTTTAGTAAAGATAGCTAGATATTAAAGTACTGGAAAATCTTTGAAGCTTCTTTTCTCCCCCCACCCCCGGAACAAAACTCTTCCCCCCCCACCCCCGCCAGATCAAAACTCTTCCCCTTCCCCCCCATCAAAACTCTTCTCCTTTCCCTCCCAAAACTCTTTCCCTCCCCCCCCAAAACTCTTTCCCCCCCCCACCAATCTGTCTCTTGTAGCCCTCAGCACAGGAAGGCAGCGGCCGGCCTGTGCGGCAGGCCATTCAGCCCGGGATAGGAATGGCGAGTGTCGGCTCCTCCCACACAGCCTGCATCACACACACTCAGATTCTGGGGGCTAGGAGCTACTGCGCATGTGCAGAGGTCCCGGCACTGTTTTCAGCGCCGGGACCTGGCTCCGCCCCCGAATCCAGTTGCCACGCTACGTCACCATGGAGGAGAGGCTGGGGAGCAGCCAAACTCGGCCCGAAGATTTTTGCCGCCCTTAGTGTTCTACAAAAGCGGCACACCTCTGGTGAGTGCGCCAGAAATCTGTACTGGCCAAATTTGGGTATTAGTAAAATTGACGGTGAAGCTGTCAGACTATCGTAAAAACATAACTAGTTCACGAATGCCATTTATGAAAAAAAACTGATTTCTTATCTGATCTGCATCCTATTTAGCCCTGAGATGAGCTTCCAACCCCGTATCCACTCCATCACCAAGACCGCCTACTTCTACCTCCATAATATCGCCCATCTACACCCCTGCCTCAGCTCATCTGCTGCTGAAACCGTCACCCGTGCCTTTTTTACCTCTAGACTCGACAATTCCAATGCTGTCCTGGCCGGTCTCCTACCTTGCACCCTCCGTAAACTTGAGCTTATCCAAACCTCTGCTGCCCGTATCCTAACTCTCACCATCCATCACCCCTGTGCTCACTAACCGACAGTGCCTCCCAGTCCGGCAACACCTCGATTTTAAAATTGTCATCTTTGTTTTCCAATCCCTCCATGGCCTCACCCCCTCCCAATCTCTATAATCCTCACTAGCCCTATAACCCTCCAACATCTCTGCACGCCTCCAATTCTTGCCTCTTGCGCATCCTTGATTTTAATCGCTCCACCATTGACTTCACTGCTTTCATCTGCCTTTTCCCAAAACTATGGAATTCTCTGGCTAAACCACCTCTCCACATCTCTCTCCTCTTTTAAAGTACTCCTTACAACCTACCTCTTTTCCAAGCTTTTGGTCACCTATCCTAATATCTCCTTATGTGGCTTTATGTCAAATTTTATTTGATAATGGTCCCGTCAAGTGCCATGGGACATTTTACTACGTTAAAGATGCTATATAAATGCAAGTTGTTGTTTTTATATTTGACTCCAGTCCCACACCAACGTAGATGACTCTTAATTGTCCTCCAAAACGGCTTAGCAAACCACTCAGTTTTATTAAACAGCTACAAAGAATAAGGATAAAACTGATGGACCACTTGGCTGAGAGCTAGGCATCAATTTAGGCCACTTCAACCCTGCTCTATGCTAATCTCTTGGGGCTGGTGCCAAAGTTGGGAGAACTGCCCACGGACGAAATATTTAACAGCTTGACATAGTCATACTTGCAGAATCATACCTATCAGCAACATCCCAGAATCCTTCAGGTCAAACATGTGCATGCAAGCCTCCTGCTGATTACCACCTCCCTCACCTGATGAATCAGTACACCTCTATGTGGAACATCATTTGGAGGAAGCACGAAGGGTAGCAAGGGTACAGAAGGTATACTGGGAGCGGGGCTTCAATGTCCATCACCATGAGTGGCTCAGTAGTACCACCACCAACTAGTGGCCCTCCTTTGAACTTTCTCCAGGCCTTCAGTATCACCCACCACATAAGGAAACCAAAAATGGACACATTAGGGGGAATTTTATGCTGCATTTCAACATCGCCTCATTAATACAGAGCCGATGAATTTCCTGCTCGAAACAGGTGTTCACTGACAGCTGACTAGGTCCAGCCAGAGAATATCGGCCGGCCACATGGCTGGCACTTGGAAAAGTTGTCAGGGATGGGAGGGGGGGGGTTGGGAGGGTTGCGTAGATGCAGAAGGGGGGAAAGCCTAGGGCGGCAGCAGCTCAAACTTTCGTTGTGGGGCCCATAGGAGCATTCCTGCTTTTCCTGGCCCCAGAAAAATAATCCTTACACTTAGCCTCTTGCCCAGCAAGTTTCACTTAGCGGAGCCTCCGTGATATACGCTCTGACCAGTGGATCGTTAAACTAGCTTAGGGTCTGATATATGTCATAGGACTCCAACATACAAGTCTCCCACCGTAGTTGTGAACGCATTTCAGTCATAAAGTACAGGACATAATGGTGTTTCCCTTGTACTTGCACTTTGAAGAGGAAAAATTGAGGATGAGGAGGAGCAATTCAGGAGGAAGGCTGCCTGACGGCAGATGGATGTTAATGAGGTCCTACCATTATGGTCACAGGACCTTCGCGTCACTGGCCTTGTTGGGTTCTCAGGTCGTTTTTGTCCTATCGGGACCGGTGTGTATTATTTTCCCCCTCGGCCTATAATTTTCTCTCCTCTCATAGAAGTGATGACTCATGTTGAGGCACAGTTCCACGAGCACCAGCAACCAACTAAATGCCTTTTCAAAATGTGAGGCTAGATACTACATGTAAACAAGCTATTAAAACGGGTCGGGGGGATGACATTGTTGAACCTGATTCTATGGTCACTAGCTTATGACAGCAACCTAGTTCAAGGAGCCTGGAAAAATAGGTGCTTTCCTAGATCAGGTGGGTCAGAATGCATATCTGTAAACGAGCTCTCCAGATTTTTTTCTCATTAATGTATAGCTGAGCACTCTGACCGCCACCCTCCCTCGTAACATAGTAACAATGTTTGTAGGTGTATCTACTCAGCATACCTTCCCACATTTATCAAAATGAAAATGAATGCAACCAAAGCATAGAATTTTATGCTGTGTGTTTACAACTAGGAATAGGTTTGAGACAGAGGGGGTGAAATTGCCCCTTTTTATGGTCCCGTTAGCACCTCCAGGAGGGCGTTAATGGGGCGTAATGATGTTTTTGACCGGGCTGGGGCAGTACCACCTCCCGGGAAATTGCCCCGGAGGTCTGGGGGGGGTCGCTGTCCCGGCAACACCGCACCACGTGCTGGCGCGCAACCGGCGATGACTTCACCGACCCTTCACCGTCCCGTACTGCCCCCTTACCACCCCGCGCCGACCCCTTCCCGCCCCATGGAACGGGCTGGCACAGGTGGATGACAATGACAGTTCTGTGGGTCGCGAAGCTGGTGGACATGCATCGCCGGGGCGCCCCTTCAATTGGAGGCCATTAGCGCCCCGGGCCAACTCTTGCGTCAGCTCGACAATGGCAGCTCTCGCATCAACCGGGCCACTCCGTTTTGGCTCCCTGGTGGCGACCACCAAAAAGACCTGCAGAGTACGCAGTGAGCCTCCCCTTTGATAGAAGGAGAGGGGCGTTGTAGCGAGTAAGCGCTACGCGGAGCATCTGCGTAGCACTGGCCTTCTCTACGCGGTGCTGGACACAGCATTGTGCTACCGCCCCGTAAACACCCCTCAAAGGAAGCAGACACTGGAGATAGTGCTCTGCTTCCTTTGAGGAGCGTACAATCCAATTCCGCATCGAGGGTGGGACTTCCGTGCCGGGCGCAGGAAATCCAGGCCCTGGAAGGTTACCACCCCCACTCGGGGCAAAGGGCAATTTCTATCCCAGAGTTTTTTGTCCCATTAAGACACAATGGATTTATGCCCAGGTTCCATTAATAAAGGAACATGGTAACCCAGTATTTTTGTAATCTATGCTTAGGTTGTTTTATAAGCATTGGCTGACATCTGGACAGGATTGTGCTTCCAGCTAAAACCACTGTGGATATGCTGTGGAAAATGCTTATGGAACCATTGCTGTTTCATAAGCCATTTGTTATTTTTGTAAAATAATGATGAGGCTTTTCTTGAACCTTATTTAAATATGGGGACGATTTTCACCCTAAGCGGGTTTCAGGCAGGTTGGGGGGTGAGGCGAATACGAAATGCACTTGCTGGCCTAAGTTTCAGGCCCATAGTATTTTAACTCTTATCGGCCTGCAGAACCCTCCAGGTTAAAATTGGAAATAGTGTGAAAGGTTGAACTCTGAGCAGGTAAGTAACCTCTTTTATCACCGGATGGATAGGTTCAAATTGACCGTAAGTATTTATTTAGTGAGAAATTGTAATTGAACTATTTTCAGTAGAGATCACTAGGGTTCTCTTTGCAACAATATAATAGTAAATTAGCTTCAAATAATATAAATGAAATGTTTGACATACACAATAGTATTGTTTGTTATCACTTAGATATATTAGATAGATTTTCATGTACTAGTGAAATTCAGTCCTGAATTGTTAAGTGCTGGTGTAAATTTGGCCAGGAGTATATTATGCCAGTAGCACACAATTTTTCCAGGTCAGCTCTTTGCATAAAAATTTGCAGCTCCCAAGACAGCATTAGCCTGTTGCAAGGAGCTAGCCTAACAGGAAGGATTAGAAAATTGCGGTGTAGATGCAATCTAAAGGAATGTGGCACTTAGGGCATTTCAACCCAATGGCAGCCTTTAGCAAAATTTAAGAGGGAGAGAGGGACAACAGAAGTAATGAGCAAAAAAGGAACTCAACTTGGAGGACTATGCTCAATTGGGGTGGGGGAATTGGCTTGCAAAGTGGATGTTATGCTGTCTGAGAGGCTTGCGAGAAGGATTGCCCCCTTCGGTACTCTAGGATGCCTGCTCCAAAGGACAGTAGTGCAGCATCCCTACAATAAGCCGAAGACATAAAAGGGTAAAGGTTGAAGTGGCATTCCTATAGGGGGCAGCATTGTAGCATTCTTGGCAGGAGGCACAAGTTGCGTGTTACTGTCACGAGCAGAGCCAAATCCATGATAGATGTATGCTACAGATGGCACAGCTCTGTCACTGCTTCCCTGGAGATTTGGAGCATCTGCAGGATGAGCACCTCTGACAGATCCATGTTGGTGTACCTCTACCTGTAAATGCGGGTGTGAAGATGCGAGGGTACTACAGTGTTGGCACTAAGGTGACCTCTGATGAGTCTGACCTTACTGCCATCTCTGTAGTTTCCAAAATGCATAAATGATGAGGAGTCCCATGGGCCAATATTGTCGATGTTCCAAAAAAAAAAGGAGTGTCAACACTTGGCATAAAGCCTCTTAAACAATCAAGTACTGACAGGGAAAAAAGGAACAAAAATCAACCAGAAGGCTGCAAAACCATCTTGCATATACAGTAGTAAATCTTATAGGTTTAAATGCATTTCAGCATACAACACAGCCCCTGGCAACCCTGGAGGACCATTTTTTATGGATGTCCCCTGGCCGTAACTGCAACTTGCATCTTCTCTAGCCCCAGGAATTTCAATGAAAATATCCGCACAATCCCCAGCACCACTGGTGCACTGTGCTTCAGTATGTATCATCTCTGCTTTCATTTGCTTAAAAAAATATTCCTTGATATATTGAAGAGTGGTAATGTGGTAAAGTTTAATTAATACAGCTGAAAATGGATTTATGACAAAAGATAAGCATATTAAATCACAGTGTCAATCTGTGAGTAACCCGATTTTAAATAACTGAAAATGACTTTTAAAAAATATACAAAACTAATTTCATGTTAGATTGAGGTACACTAGTCAGTTCCTGAAAGAAAATTCATTCAAAATCTTTCAAAACATACCTTTTAGTGTCCGTGCGCTCAAAAGATCCAGCTTAATTTTTGGAGCCTCCTCAAAGGCCTGCAAATTAGCACAATTAGCGGAAACTCGCAATGGTGATTAATTCGATCTGAGGCCGTGGGCACTTTTATGGGCGGGGCCTCCTTCCACCGTGATGTTTTAAAACTAGCGCAAAAGATCGCGGAAACTCGAGTTGCGTTGAACACAATGTTCGCTGAGAATTCCACGAGCTTTTGCACCTGTCACGCCGATATCAGGGGAATTGCGCTGGAAAGCAAGCAGAAACTCTCGGCCTACTTATTTTTATTTTCCATGCAAACTACTAAATCTGATAGTCCTAAACTTATTTTCAGCTCTTATTTCATCCCTGTTATTGTAGCTTTATGATTTGCAAAGATATTAGACATTAAACAAGATTGTAAATGGGAAAACTCAGACACCAACCCCAGCTCAGTGCCTCACTGGGCTAAATTATGATGTTAACATAAGTCCCACTGACAATCTAATGAGACACATGCTATACTACACACCTTGGAATAATCTACAGAATTTCTGGCTCTTACATCGCACATTCTAGCAATGATCTATTCAGCGTTGAACAGTCTGCTATGCAGAGATGAATACTGTAGAAGTGCGTGTATAATTTTTGTGTTAGCTGCAAGTAATCCCTTGATTCAAAAAATGGTGTATTACCATTGCATCAAACAGTACAACTATCAACATAAAAATTATTGATGTGAAAAATGGCTTACGACATGAACAACTATTAGTTACACAGAAGTGCCTAGTTTGACAAACAGTAGCAGTTTATTTTATGAAAGCTGAATAAACACATTTTTTTCTCTCAAATGTTATTTTCTCCCCTTTGATTAAGGTCCCCCACACATGTAAAATTCCTCACACCTGAGAGCAGGCAGGAGGATTATTGCAGTCAATTCTTTCCACTGATGAGCAAGGTCAAGATCAGGAACTTGTTAGATGGGAAATCACAGGGTTGAAATCAATGCAGCTCCGGTGGGTTGCATTTTCTGATCTGTCAGTAACTCTGCTGGATTGGTGGCAGGGTGGTGAGGGAGCGGGTCAGGGCAGGCTCTGTGCCTGTCTGTTTCCCTTAGTGCTGTTCCAAGCAGATCTTCAGATTCAGGCTCATCTCATTTTTTTTGTCAGTTTCCCAGTGGTAAAAAATTCCTTGGCGGGTGCAATCGAGTGCACTTGGCAAGGCAGTCTTTTCATTTTTAATGCCCCCGCAGCCTTAATGACAATGGACTCCAGCAATGACACAACGCTCCTGTCACCCAGCTTTACTAGAGATAAATGATGGTAAATATGTCAGATTATATTTTCCCATTATTAATTTGTCATTTCAATATGTCCACTCTAATGTGGCTGAGCGTATTCAACATCCATCGTCGCTTCCAGTGGAAAATTCTGCAAGCGGCAGATGACACCAGAAAGAATGGCTCATGGCTGCATTTCTAGCTCGCTTCCTGCTGCCTGAAATTGGGCATTAGCAGGGCATTAATATGTTACATTATAGTGCCACATTAATACATTTTGAATAGTTCTATATCGTTTCCTTGTTTTGGTTTAGACGAAGCAAAATAAATTTGCAGAAAATAATATTTGGAAAACTGGGTCATGTATTCAATCCTGAAAGGGTCCTACCATCTCCATTAAATAGTTGTTGAGATCTCTGGCAAATATCATGACCCTTTACTTATATTATGAAATAAAACATTTTATTAATACATAACTAAATGAAATAAATCTTGCCTTGAGCTGGAGGACAGAATCACTGATGTATCCAACAACCTACGGATGTGGGAGCAGATGCAGAAAAAGTTAAAACACCTATGGAAGTCTGCCAAGGTATAGCCGGCTGTATTTCATTATACTAAGTACATGGGAAAATTATGAACACCACAATGAGTTTCTTCTCACCCTGTTAAACCATGACTCAGGCTGCATGCTAAACACTCACAACACAGATCTTTCAAAGCTTCACAACATTCCCATATAGAAGCAGGGCATATGTTATTACTGCCACTTCAAACTGGAACTGATGTTGTATTAACATTGTGAAGGTGAGCTCACAAAGCAACCTTACAACACAACCAACCTGCATGATGCATGTTTATTTACTCACAGACAAACTGGGATGGCAAGGTGGATACTCCTCTCTCTTTCTTTACATGCTGTTCAAACTTCCAACTTCTCAACATTAATTCTCTATTTTCAGGCCAAGGCATTAAATAATAGGGAGCAACAAACTTAAAATGGAGGAAAGCCCCAAATGTTAGACTTTTCAACAGGCCATGCTCGATATCCTCAAACCTGAGAACTTGGAGGAAGTGGGTCAATGTGAAGTTTGAGCTCTCTTCAAAGCCCATCCTTTCCTTCACTTTTCTTCCTCCGCTCACTCACACTCACCTTAGGCACCCACTCACACACTCACCCACCCACCCACGCACCCTCACATTCACCCATACACACACACACTCACATTCATCCACAGACACATTCATTCACCCACACATACACACATTCACCCACCCATAAATTCACCCGCCCACACATTCAAGATCAAGATGTAGAATCAATTTGGGTGGAGATCAGAAATAATAAGGGAAATAAGTCACTGGTGGGAGTAGTCTACAGGCCCCCAACAGGAGCCACATGGTAGGACAGAGTATAAATCAAGAAATAATGGAGGCTTGTAAGAAAGGTACGGCAATAATCATGGGTGATTTTAATCTTCATATTGATTGGACAAATCAAATTGGCAAAGGTAGCCTTGAGGAAGTGTTCATAGAGTGTATGCAGGATGGTTTCTTGGAACAATGCGTTGTGGAACCAACCAGGGAGCAGACTATTCTAAATCTGGTAATGTGTAACGAGTCTGGATTAATAATGATCTCGTAGTGAAGGATCCTCTTGGAAAGAGCGATCATAACATGGTAGAATTTCAAATTCAGTTTGAGGGTGAGAAAGCTAGGCCTCAAACTAGTGTCCTGATTTTAAATAAAGGTAATTACAAAGGTAGGAAGGCAGACTTGATTAAAATGGACTGGGAGAATATATTAAAGGGTAAGACTGTAGAAAAGCAGTGGAAAACATTGAAGGAAATATTTCATAACTCTCAGCAAAGATAATATTCCAGTGAGAAAGAAAGACTCTAAGAGAAGGATAAACCATCCATGGATAACTAAGGAAGGAAAGGATGGTATCAAATTGAAAACAAATGCATACAATGTTGCAAAGAACAGTGGAAGGCTAGAGGATTGGGAAATTTTTAGATGCCAGCAAAGGACAACTAAAAAAAATGTTAAAGAGAGAGAAGATAGCATATGAGAGTAAACTAGCAAGAAATATAAAAACAGATAGTAAGAGCTTCTACAGGTATATAAAAAGGAAGCGAGTAGCTAAAGTAAACGTTGGTCCCTTAGAGGATGAGACTGGGGAATTCATAATGGGAAACAGGGAAATGGCGGAGACTTTGAACAAATATTTTGTATTGGTCTTCACAGTAGAAGACACTAAAAGCATCCCAATAATTGATAATCAAGGGGTTATTGGGAGACAAGGATTTTGAATTTTATCTTGCTTCATATTTAAATTTTTTTGAAACACGTGGCATCTGTTAAACCTAGAGCAGTTTGGTTCGCTGACTTAAGTTGCCGAAGCCATATCAATGTAACTAAAAGGAATCTCCTGTAATCTGAATGAGCTAATTATAAATCTATTGTTAATATTTGGTTATAGCCAGATATTTGAACAATTTTTTCTGTAAAATACGTATATCAGGTCATTTGCAGACAAAAATGGGCCTACCTGATGAAATAGTGTGAATTTTATCTAGCTGCCAATTTACATATGTATATATTCATATTATTGCATGTAACAGTTGTATTTTTGAATGTAATGGCCCAGAATTTGTGGTTATAATGACGACGACGCTGTTAGCGTTGCCCGGCATTACTCTCTAAAACTGACAGCGGCTTCTGGCGCCACACCTGTGCAGTTAAACATGGAAATCCAGAAATTGCTGTCAGTGACATCCTGCTCCTCCACAGGGTGTGCTGTTACAGACTTTGCAGATGGAAATAAATTAGAAATCATTGAATTGAAGTGAACTTCCAGTTTTTACACACTATTCTCGCTGTAAAAACCTTTGAAAAAAGTTAAGCCTTGTTAAATGAGGTGTAACTGAGTTTTAATGGCGTACTAATCATAATTACTGCTGAGCAACCTCTCTGCACCTCAAAAACTAACTTTATATTTGTGGAATGTAATTTTCTCCATCCCATAATAAAAATTACATAAATTTTTAAAGTAATAAAAACATACTTTTATTTTTTTTTAAAGTTTGTTTATGATATTTCAGCTTTCACCTTAATCCCATGTGTATGTCCCAGTTTATTTTTTGCTTTCAGTAAAATTATAAAAAGTGAATGATAAAACCTGCTTATTACTTCCTGGTTTGCTGTCTGTGAGAATTTTTCAATATGATTGGCTGCTTAGCCTGCTTGATGACATCACTGCTGCTGGGCACCAAAAATCTCCTACAGGTGGCACCAGAATGAAATTAACTTCGGGAAAGGTGAAATCAATGCCACAGAGCCCGCTAAAAGATTGTGGGCAGCTTTCTCGAGGTCGGCGACGAATGCCGTCATCACTTCTTCATTGACCACAAAATCTGGCGAAACATTTTTTTCCCCTTGTTTGGGGAAACAACTAACTCCAATGCTAATTGGAAACATTGATCATTCTCTGATGTGGCCTCAGAAATGCAGTAACAGAGATTTTGCCAAACAGTCGGTTCTGAAAGTTATTAAGTTAAAAACTGTAATGTATATCAGTTCAGATGATCTTTAAAAATTTTAGTGACTGTTTCATATGAGGCGTCAACCATTTTTAAAGAGTTTTTACCGCCATTTCAGAAGAGGCCCCTCTTTCGCGAAATTCACCCCTTTTTTTTCAATCGGCCAGGAAGTTGGTCATAAAGGGGGCGGAAGTGTGGCGGTAAGTGCTGGTGAGGGCGGAAGTGGAGGCGGGACAGATTCTCCGCCGCTGTCACTCAGCAGTGGAGTGGTGGTGAAGTCATTGCTTGTATGCGTCACCACGTTTCTCGCCTCCGTTAAAGGGGAGAGAATCGGCCATCAGTCGCAATCGGACACTGGGCCACCAGGGAGGGTTTTGGCCAAGCCAGCGGCCTGGCACCCAAGCAGGCTGCCTGTTGACGGCCCGGCCGAACCCAGGGGTACAATAGTTCGGCCGACATAGAAGTTGGCTGGCAAAAAAATTTAAATGGCAGCTGGATATGGCCCTTTTGGCTAAGGGGATCAAGGGGTATGGAGAGAAAGCAGGAAAAGGGTACTGAGGGAATGATCAGCCGTGATCTTATTGAATGGCGGTGCAGGCTCAAAGGGCCGAATGGCCTACTCCTGCACCTATTTTCTATGTTTCTATGACATTGGGCCCTTGCCTTTAATGGCCACCGCACAACCAGGACAGAGAGAGAGCATACAAGGTGCACCGACAGAAAACGCTGTCAGGGCACTGCTCGGCAGCAGTAAGATTTTGCTTACTAAATTTTGCGGGAGATGGGGGGTCCTGGCGGTGTGCGCACTGATGACGCACGCACGGCCGATTGGCAGTGGCGGGGCAGTAGTGGGGACCGCCAGAAACCCCCCCCCCCACAAGCTGAATTTAGCTTGTGGCGGCCATTCGACCAGAATTCGGTGGCCACTTGACTCCGCCGCATGGCTGCCGCAAACAGGCGGTAACGGGCCTTATTGGGAGCTGAACTTTGGCCCCATTGTCATTTAATATTGTATAAAAGAACAAAAATAAGTTAAACTTGCCATTCAGAGACCTTCTGGTTATAGATAAAGATGTTTATTCTGAAGAGTAACTTGCTGATTACAGACTTTACTCATTGTATTTCTGTTTTAAATTTTATTTTCAGTTTTGGCTTCAAACCTCCAATTAAATTGTAAATAAATATATTTGCCTTGAATTTCCACAGCGGTTCTCCTGATCTACTACTGTTACTCCAGCGGAACCCCTGGAGAAATATTGTAAACAGTAAATAGCTGTTTATGCCATTTCTGGATGAGTTTTGCTTATTTTCCACCAAAGTTATGGTAGTAGATCAGGAGAATCCCTGTGGGAATTCCAGGTGATTAATTCTTTCAGCCTATAAATCCTGATCTGAGTTTAATATCTGCCATTACGAAGTGAGTGTGGTCGAACTCTATAAAAGACAAGTTATCAAAAGAAGATGTTTCCAGATCAAAGTGGAGACGGTTGGCTTCTGAAAAGGCCTGTGAAACCATTGAAAGAGAGAAAATTATTTTATAAAACCCCAAATTACAGCAGCATGTAAATTCAGGTGAATAATTAATTTCTACAACTTGTGAACTTATAATAATTGAATGGCTGGGATTCAATGAAGGAAATATATAGTTAAAACAGCACATAGGTTGTAACGTCTTGCGTTTGATTGGCTGCGCATTTCACAATTTACTCTTGTTTTAGGAAAACATATTTAAAATTTTGAGGTTAAAAATCCATGGGACAGAAATTCCAGCACTTATTCCAGAATTGCGCCTGTGGGAAATCTCCACTATTGACCTCATTGGGCTTTCCAGGATCAGGAGGAAGTTCCCTAATTATCATTTCAATGGCAAGCACCTGCACCACTAGGGGCACGACTTAGGCACCTGCCTGCAGCAGGATACTCAGGCTGGGGCGCGTGTCAGGGGCCTGCTCTTTGGAAACAGTCAGATTCAGGTCTCAGCAACCCCAACTCCCACCCCCTTTATAAGGGGGCCACATTAAACAAAATGTTGCTAACTTTGAATCTTTAGGAATTGAGCACAATTTTCTGAGCTGGACCCTAAAAGTGGGCCCACAACTGCCATTAATGAGGCCTATATGCCTCTTATCACCAGCTACTGAAAATGTGCCAACCTCTGGCAGGTGGAGTTTACGGGGACGCCCAACATAATCAGTTCACGCCCACTCTGCATCTTACAAGGCCTGCTGGAATCTGCTGGCACTGGTGCATCCAGGTCTTGGCTTATATTCTGACTCTTCCACCACATTCCCACCAAAGTTACAGCAAGAGTGCACTGAAAGGGCTGATGATATTTAGCCCCTTTATGTTTTGCACTGCTGGCTGCCATACATGCAAGCTTGCAAATGCACAGTTGTTCGAATGTTTCAACCACAGTGGAATCTACCCTGCAATATAAATATGCTGTTTTTATAGCACCTGAAACCTGAGCAAAAATAAAACCTGCTCTCTTTACAATTCAGCAATATAAACATGGCACTAGCTTGATTGCTGATGGATTGGTTTCATGTCAGGTACATCAGCAAAACAGTGTAATTCGACTGGCTCCGGTTCAAGGCTTGAATGTAATAATCTGACCAGGTGCAAACAGTCCCTATAGACTTACATAGCAGAGTATTAGCATGCAAAAGAAACTTTAGTTCAGCCATTAAATCTTTGTGGCACAGATTTATTACCCTGTGTCAGACCTTTTGCCATTTATAAGTATATATGGTCTCACTCTTTTATGGTGTCCCTGTCTTTAATTTCTCAGCTGACTAACTATGGTGGCCTTTATATTTTCTGTAAGCATAGTCATCCAGCTTGTATTCGAGCTGGAGCTCATATAAGGACAGATTATGTACTTTTTTAATCACAGATCAATCACACTACATCTACCACGCTTCAATTCACTAACCTTGCAATCTGGTGCAAGTGCAAAGTTAATTGACAATTACAAATTGCATGGAAGCTAATCACTATTTCATTGCCAAGCTTACGAAAGATAAACATGAGATTGGAAAAGTTGTATTACATCTGGGATTGTAGAAGAAAGAAATTATTCTGTGTAAATTTGCAGTCATATATTCTATGCAAGAAGAAATGTGTTTTCAAAATGGTATTAGCATTCATCAGATGCTTTTCAATCATTAATAAAAGCAGCTTCAGGATGATAGTGTTATGAACAATGATGTCAGTCATAAAAACATGAAAATATTTAAATATCACTTACATCATACAACTCATTTATTTTTAATAAAGCTTTTATAGGGTATTTTTCCTAAACAAATAAGCAGCAGACATATATTTAACCTCTTTGCCAGGTGATGATTGTGTTGTGTTTTTCTTTGTGGAAGCACAACTCCAAACAATCACATTTTAGGAAGAATGTTGTACTCTACAACACTTCTCCCAAACATAGCCCAGGTTTGTTCACCAGGATATATTTCCCGAACATTTTTGCATGAATAAATTTACATAATCAAACCTGGTCTTGACAGATGCTATCAAAAATAATGTTACCTAAGGGCCATTATTGTTTTACATCAATGACATTCTAATAACGGATGCAATTAGTTGTCCTACAAGGAATTAGGCTTCAGAACGGCGGTGATGTAATCGTGGGGAAGTAGTTTCAAAATGTTTTATTTTGTTTATACCTTTCTACATTTCTCCTTACTACATCACAACAAGATGATATGTGAGGCCCTTCAATTTTCTATTCGTCCGTGCAATAGCAAACCCGCACACCCCTCCCCCCGGACTCCCCATGACAAAGATTTTCTCTGTGTAGTATATGTGTAGCAAAATGTTCACACAAATAATAACTTGTCCATTTGAGGAAGTGGAGGAAACAACTTACATCTTACCACTTGTGGCCCAAAAAGAGCCTCTGCCCTCGGCCTCCGATCCACCCTCTGGTCCCCAAACTCCACTCCAGCCTGTTACCCCCACCCCTAGCCTCTTACCCCTTCTCTGGCCTCTGACCCCTAAGGCCCCAGCCAGCTTTCCAACCTCCCACCATCCCCGGCCCCCAATCACCTTCCGACTTCCCCCCTCTGGCCCCTGATCACCTTCAACCTCCCCCTTCTGGTCCCCAACCCCCCCCGCCCCTGATCCCACGTCCCCTCCTACCCGCCTGATAGCTAGCCACCTCTCCATCTGGCTGGCTGCGGGCAGAAAACAGTGATCCTCAATGCTAATCAAGGGCCTGCGGGAAACCTGTTCTCCCGGGTTTCCCAACTGCTTTCCAGCACCCTCCCGCTCCCTACCCGCCTCCAAATTAAAATTCCAGTCATGGTGTCTGAGATATTCCAACATTTTCATGTGAATGGTTCTACAGTTTTTTTTATAATAAATATAATATCCATTATATTTCAGATTTAAAAATATTGAATCATTGACTCCATGCTGCTTCCTTTTTAAACATCTGTTTGCTTAACTCATTTGCGTGTAAGCACTTGAAGTGTTCTAGTCCAGTGGCAATAGTTAAAAGACCATTAACTGTCTGAAGCTTTCATTAGCTCACCAACAGCTGTCACTTTATAATAGGAAACATTTTTATGTGTGTATGAGGGCATGACATGCTGACATTATTCTAAAAGGCAGGCAACTCTTCAAATATCTTTATGACTGGAGTTAATTCGAACAATAGCATAGGTATTTGAGGTTATCTGCAAACTGATAATTGAGACAATAATCCATTGTTATACCTTAGGCTAGACTTGTTTCAAAATTAAGCTGCATGTATAACATTGTATGCAGCACTCTCAGTTTCTTTCATTGGCTCAAAAAAGGCTCTGTTATGGAAAATGCTGCAGTTATTTTATGCTGTCATTTTTCAAATGTGCAGCCGCTTCTCGAGTAATACTGGGATCTCTTGAATATTTATTTTTCTGATAAGTTGATAGTGTTTTGATGGGGCAGTGAAGGCCAATGAAGGTTTTTCTATCTTTTATGCAAAGGTGCTGGTGCAACACGAGGGTGATGCCACAGTGCACCTGAAACATTGTTCAGTCATGCTTTTGACCCGAAGAGAAAAATGCATTCTGGGTTTGACATTTAAAAAAGTGACCCTAAGGCATATACTTGCACACATGTGAGATGAAATAAGATTATCCTGGGTAAATGCTTATACAAGCATTTTACTCAAGGGTTCATATCAAAGAGATTCCTTTACTAGCTTATGCCTGCCTTTGTAACTGGAACTCAACTTGATCTTATTTAATGCACTGATGTACATTTTCAGTCATTATGTTGGCTGTATCGCATATCAAGAGCACTCCTGAGGATTCCTAGGAATTGATAATTCTTATTTCTTATGTATGTCTACTCAATATTCACTCTGAGGAGGACGATATTGTGTGCTGAAACATGAATTATAAAAATTGATCCCTTTGTATGTAGGCTTGCATTAAATTGAGATATTCTTTTTTTTTACTATTTATTGCCTCAGTAGGGTTCCTGATGTCAGTTTATATTTAGCTGCTTGGTCATATTAAAGTTTTTCTACCACTTGTGATGTTTTTGCCAAGGGCACTCTTGAAGCAATGCATACAAAACTACCCTTTGTGCAAACGACTTCAAAAACTATTCTTAGACAAATTCTACATGGAATTTTAATTTCAAATCATTTTTTGAAATGTTGATTTTCGAAGCCAAAGTTAGAAATGAAATAAAATGTACAGCCTCCATTTGAGCCTGAAATGCTACCACCTCGTTTGCTAATGCTGAACTTTACAAAATGCAGCTCTTAGCTATTCAGATAGCCAATGCACTGCTTTTTCTTCACAAATTAATCACAATCAATCTTATGGACAGGTATTTTTTTCTAGTAGCACACTCAGTCTATAGTTTTTCTGATTCAGACACTTCACAATAGCTGGGAATAGTGGTCCTCCAAAATCTGTACAAGAGTCTTTAATGGGATTTTGTAGAGCCTCTTAGAACTGCCTCTATATAGCACTACACTTGAAGAAACTGCAATAATGCTGATGATCTCACTTCAGTGAATGGCTGTTTGTGGTGAGTGGATAAAGACTTAAAAAAAATCTCTGCTCTCCCTAAATTAAGTTTTCAAAACAAAATATCAGACAGCTCTTGTCTCTCAAATTTTCCAGAAGAATCTCAAGTTGCCAATTAATGTTTCTGTTTCCCTTAAAAGTCTCAAATCCCAGAGCATGGGCAGAAATATAATCCAGCCTGCAGGAATAAAGACAACAAATACCAGTCAATAGGAGGCACATATTGACAGACTACCCATCAAAAGTATCATGCTGCAATGACTAGCACACTCCAGTATATCTCTGTGCACTCATGTTCGTGCGCACACATATATCCACACACATATGCCGACACACATACACACACATTCACACTCACTCTCCCATGTATATACATATTAACACTCAACCATGAAACATCCTCCCACATTCACCCTCATATACACACATGTATATACTTGCACCCCTCCCTATATATGTTTATGCACACGTGCACACATACATACATGTTTCTTGGAAGTGGATTTCTAAAATTGGGATAATCTGGAATATGATTGAGCAATATTTTATCCTAATCACAAATGCTTCCCTGTTTATATCCCTTATATAAAAGTTTAGATCATTATTAAGCCCAAACCCACCGCCACTATCCTAAATATAATATATACATGCCATATATATGTTTGTGTGTGCATATACAGTGCTGCTGAAAGGTAATTGACCTGAAACGTTCACTCTGCTTCTCTCTCCACAGATGCTGCCTAACCTGCTGAGTATTTCCAGCATTTTCTATTTTTATTTCAGATTTCCAACATCCGCAATGTTTGCTTTTGCACCACTATCCCATGTTAGTGGGCTAATTTAACTATTCCTGGTCAACCTTCTGGCTATGACCTGCTCAGACTTAAGAAAATAATGTTTTCTTTTGGTAGGCTAGGCTCCCATCCAGACCTACCTGACTGACTGACCTGGAACATGGGCTTTTCTCTGTGTTTCATCTCTTGTGACCACAGGAAGTAGGTGGGCTGTCCCTCCTATTTCTTTCCCATTCAGTGATTCATCAGTCGACCTTTCAATAAAACAGTCTGCCTTCCTCTACAAGTAAATTCTCGCAGACACTCTGTGTTAGTCTCAAAATAATATGTCATCCAAACAATGTTAAGTTTGGATGTTTGCAGCAAGCTTGAGACAAGATAATGAATCAACTAACTGTTGTCCCCAGTCATTGTGTAAACACACCACCAGTGCTTCGCTTATAAATGTAGAAACTACTTTTTGTCTCAGTGACTGCAGCATATGGCTGTGAGGAGAGTTCTACACCTATGTGAACCCACACCTTTAAAACTCAAAACATAAATATAACTTATTTCCAAGTTCTTTCTGCAGAAAAATAGTCAAAAATCCTAAAAGGTGACACCATCTTTCAGCTGAAACGTTAAGTTGAGGCCTCCTCTGCCTGTTCAGGTGGACATAAACGATCCAATGCCACTATTCAAAATAGATCAGAGAGTTCTCCCAGTGTCCTGGCAACATCTCTCTCAACCAACTGTATCAAAGACAGATTATCTGGTCATTCATTCGTTTGCTGTTTGCGGGACCTTGCTGTGGACCAACTGACTGTCACATTTGTCGAGATAGCAATGATTTTATTCCAAAAAGTAATTCATTGGTTGTAAAGCACTCACGACATATTGGACTCATGATGAGCCACTAAATAAATGTAAGTTCTTCCTCTTTTTCTTTATTACCTTCTAAAACAACTAAATGAGACACTTTATTGTTGAGGTCACTGTGAAGAGTGCAACTGTTGTGAGCAATGGCAGAACAATATCGTAAAGTAGCATTTAGAGACCAGACTGTAAAAGACCCCAATGCCCCAAACTAGGAAACAAGTGTGGGAACACATCATGACCATGGTGAACTCCGTGTCAGCCATGAAAAGTACAAGATGGATAGTTGCAGTTATAAAAGATATTAATGCAATTTATTGACACTTTTCCCCCAGCATTTTGGAGTATTTTTTTCTCATATGTACATAAATATATTATGATTACTTCATGTAATTATAACTATGCAATTAAATGATTCAGTGTTTTTTTTCTAGTGAGTAGCTGAGCCATACAGACCAAGAAGGCTAGATAACCCACCAATCTACAGTCAACCTATCTGGCTGCAGCCAATAGCCAAACCACAACCATCGGCCACCCAAAATCAGCCAGCCAGGCAGGCAGGCAGAAAACAGCAGCAGCCCGTCATTAGACACTATCGGTCCATAACCCACTGTCAACTTTAGAAATCACCCACCTTCCACCAGCACCCAGCGAAACCACAGCCAACTATCACTAGCATTCAGTCATCAGATGCCAGCCAGCCACCAGAAGCCAGGCAGCAAACAAAGCAGCCAGCCATCAGATGCCATCCTTTCATAACCAGGGTCTAATTAATAGAAATTACCCATCCACCATTAGCATCCAGCCAAACCACAGCCAACTATCACCAGCATTCAGTCACCAGATGCCAGCCAGCCACCAGAAGCCAGGCAGCAAAAAAAGCAGCCAGCCATCAGATGCCATCCTTCCATAACCAGGATCCAGCTACTTGAAATTACCCATCCACCATCAGCAACCAGCCAGACCACAGTTAATTAGCCACAGCAGCCAATCCACTGCCATCTAGCCACAAATGTTCAGCCGCCAGCCGCCAGCCGCCAGTCCCTAGCCGGCCTTCAGGATAGAGCTGAAGACTTAAACATGTCCTTTCTCTAAGGACTGCACTTTGACGTGGGAAGGTTTGCATGCTCCTATGTCCCTGAGCTATGTTGGTGGGAGTATAACTTCTAGTTGAACCACGCAAGCCAGACATGTCAAAAGTTATGAGCCAGACTAAAGTCAATCCACCAGTCCTCCTTGTAGGGATTGAGAGTCAGGCTAATAACTATTTGTGCAAAAATGCTTTTTTTCATGGCAACAACCCAGAGACAAGACATGCCTGTTTCAGAATTGTAACAGAGAGAAAGATAGGGAGCCTGAATGAAACTATAGATTCTTCTTCTTTGTTAAGCTGTAAAACCCAGATATGACCTGTTGTTAAACACACTTTTCAGCAAGCATCCAATGGTGCATAATTGTGAACAAGTTCCCAATAATCGGCTGATAACAAGACCTTAACAAGCACACATGTGTTTATTTCAATCTTTTTTCTAAAGTTTCTTTATCTATTTTTGGAGCCATACAAATTGTCAGAGAAGTGTTAAACACTAACAAACAATACATTAGCACTTCCCAGAATCCAACACTTTACACATTTTCCTTTTTGATACATTTATTGAACTGAGGAATTTTGGCCCCGAATATTTTTTCTCAATCTCACCTTATGTAAATCTATCACAGCTGTATCTAGAATTATTGTTATCAATGCCCAAATCATTACTATTGTGTCCTTTTATTGTATGTGAGCAATTCAAAAAAACAAGGGGATACATTTTCAAAACCGATTTGTTGAAAAGAATGAACTGTTTTTGCTAAGTATTACATTTAAAATGACCACACCCTTTAGCATTGATGAGTTGGTAGACTGCTAAGATTTACATTTGATTGTGATATTGTTACTGTGCTTCAGGTCATTCATATAACTGGACGGTTACGGTTAAGAGTTTCCCTTTCTCATGGACGTGTGCTGCCCACTCAAATCATCGGCTTAGTAGTTGTGGCTCATGCTTTGCCTCCTCCAACTATTAATGAAGTCAGGATTGACTGCCAAATGTTTGTCACCAGAGTAAATATGGACCTCAATATTGTTTACTGTGAAAACCGGTAAGTAGTCTTTCATTTATCTGTATTTTATGTTTCTGTAATTTTTTAAATTAAGATATGTAGCTTCCTTTTTCTCATTTCTTTTCCTTGATGGTCCAGTCCAAGCCACGCATTTCGAGACTGCATGCAGACCACACTCAATGCCATTCCTGGCTGGCCACCAGATCTATGTGACAACCGCCTGATAGAAATTGTTGCAATCTTTTCCCCTCTGTCATGCAGGAAATTACCTGACCTCCACTTGGTGCCTCCCCACACAACTGGGCTCAAAGAGGGAAAGCAGCAGATTGGGGAATCAAACCAATTCTTTTGTGCTCATTTCACTGGTTTAACACATTGCATCACCACAGTTCTCACTCTATTGCATATTTTTGCAATTCTAAGTATTTTTTCCAATTACAAGTCAGTTTCTAATTCATAAATAAGATACCATTGTAAATAGGCTATTTATCGAGACTGTATTTTCAAGTTATTTAAATTTATTTCTTAAGGAACCATTCTTATGTTTATTGTTGATTCATTTATGCTTCTGTATTCTGTAGGATTAGCGACTATATGGATCTAACTCCTGTAGATATTGTGGGTAAAAGATGCTATTACTTCATTCATGCTGAGGATGTAGAAGGGATCAGGCACAGCCACTTGGATTGTGAGTATATGGCTAACTACAGGAGTACACTGCAAAATAAGCTTCATAGAAGAATGTCGCTCTAGGGAGAATTGCTTTCAGTGCAAAGTATTCCCCGCAGATTGATTGTTAGAAAGATCCTTAAATATATTTGCTCTTTGAGAGGAGATATACTTATACCTATTTATACAGGTTTATACCTATTTATATAGGTCCACAAACAGCCCCAGGAAACTCACCAAGTTGGATCTGCCAGAGAGAAACTAGCCTCTTTCTACTAAAATAAGGCCAGCAGCATTTTGGGGTCAGGCTTTTACAATAGCAGTGCAAAAATATTCATGTTTTGGTGTGCATTTGAGGTCGATACCAGATTTCAGCACTTTGTGTGCAGAATGGTGAGTCAGAGTTTAGGCCCAAGACTCGATACACTGTGAGTTCCTGATCTTACTTCATACCATTGTGGAGAGGTGCTAAGCAAAGGCTAGAAACTTGCACACAGGAAGCAGGGAGAATGCACTGGATGGAAATGGCACTGTCAGCGCCTAAAAGCAGGTCACCAGTCTACCATCTTAGATAATGAGAGGTCCAAGACACTGAGGGCCCTAAAATAAGGCGAAGAAAAATGAAAAAAAACCTGTTAAATATTTGATTATTATCTAATAATTTACAAATGGGTCTGAAATTTGCACAGACATATTTTAATGGATCCACATGGTGGAAGTGCTTCAGCAATAATTAAAAATTATATCACTGATGCTGAAGAAAGATGAAACTTTGGAATGGCAGCACAATGGCACAGTCTATTGGTGCATTAATGTTTTCTGCTATACAGTGTTAGGCTTTGGGTTGTTACCTGGTATGTCCTCACTGCACAGAAATGCCAGAAGGGAAGAACATTTAGAGAAAGTGGAAAGGGGAATTAATACTGGAAAACAGGGAAATAGCTGAGACGTTGAACAAATATTTTGTATCGGTCTTCATGGTAGAAGATACTTAAAAACATCCCAGTAGTGGATAATCAAGGGGCTATAGGTAGGGAGGAACTTAATACAATCACTATTACTAATGAAGTAGTACTAGGTAAAATAATGGGACTAAAGGCGGAGAAGTCCCCTGGACCTGATGGCTTACATCGTAGGGTCTTAAGAGAAGTGGCTGCAGAGATAGTGGATGCATTGGTTGTAATATCAAAATTCCCTGGATTCGGGACGGTCCCAGCAGATTGGAAAACCGCAAATATAATGCCCCTATTTAAAAAGGAAGGCAGACAAAAAGCAGGACACTATAGACCAGTTAGCCTAACATCTGTCATTGGAAAAATGCTGGAATCCATTATTAAGGAAGCAGTAGCAGGACATTTGGAAAAGCATGATTCAATCAAGCAGAGTCAGCATGGTTTTATGAAAGGGAAACCATGTTTGACAAATTTGCTGGAGTTCATTGAGGATGTAACGAGCAGGGTGGATAAGGGGGAATCGTAAGATGTGGTGTATTTGGATTTCCAGAAGGCATTCGATAAGGTGCCACATAAAAGGTTACTGCACAAGATAAAAGCTCACAGGATTGGGGTAATATATTAGCATGGATAAAGGATTGTCTAACTAACAGAAAACAGAGTCGGGATCAATGGGTCATTTTCCAGTTGGCAAACAGTGGGATGCTGCAGGGATCGGTGCTGGGTCCTCAACTATTTATAATCTATATTAATGACTTGGATAAAGGGACCGAGTGTAATGTAGCTAAGTTTGCTGATGATACAAAGATGGGTGGGAAAGCAAATTGTGAGGAGGACACAAAAAATCTGCAAAGGGATATCGACAGGCTAAGGGAGTGAGCAGAAATTTGGCAGATGGAGTATAATGTGGGAAAATGTGAAGTTATCCACTTTGGCAGAAATAATAGAAAAGCAAATTATAATTTAAATGGACAAAAATTGCAAAGTGCTGCAGTGCAGAGAGACCTAGGGGTCCTTGTGCATGAAACACAAAAAGTTAGTATGCAGGTACAGCAAGAAATCAGGAAGGCAAATAAAATGTTGGCCTTTATTGCAAGGGGGATAGAATATAAAAGCAGTGAAACCTGCTACAACTGTACAGGGTATTGGTGAGGCCACACCTGAGTACTGCATACAATTTTGGTCTCTGTATTTAAGGAAGGACAAACTAGCATTGGAGGCGGTACAGAGAAGGTTCACTAGGTTGATTCTGGAGATGAAGGGGTTGACTTATGAAGATAGGTTGAGTAGGTTGGGCCTATGCACATTGGAGTTTAGAAGAATGAGAGGTGATCTTATCGAAACATATAAGATAATGAGGGGGCTCGACAAGGTGGATACAGAGAGACTATTTCCACTCATAGAGGAAACTAAAACTAGGGGACACAGTCTCAGAATAAGGGGCCACCCATTTAAAACTGAGATGAGGAGAAATTTCTTCTCTCAGAGGTTTGTAAATCAATGTAATTCTCTGCCCCAGAGAGCTGTGGAGGCTGGGTCATTGAATATATTTAAGGCATAGATCATCAGATTTTTGAGTGATAAGGGAGTAAAGATTTATGGGGAGCGGGCAGGGAAGTGGAGCTGAGTCCATGATCAGATCAGCCATGATCTTATTGAATGGCGGAGCAGGCTCGAGAGGCCAAATGGCCTACTCCTGCTCCTATTTCGTATGTTGTTATGTTCTTCTTCCTCATACTCATGAACATCCAACTAGTTGACTCAAAAATGGCTTTGGCAGTGACCCAGAAACAGGTTGCCCACATCTTGGGGGTGGGGGGGAGGGGGAATTGCCCCTACTTTAAGGCCCGTTACCAGCTTTAAGTGGCCGCGCGGCGACCCCTTTTCAGCCCCGCGGAGAAAATTGTCCAGCTGGAGCACAGCCGCCACCCGGTGCCCCCGACAGCTTTGCAAGGCAGGAAGCTGCCCGTGGCTGGGTATTGCGGCCACCTTTAAAGGGGAGGGCGCACCGCAGCAGCTGCCATTTTGTTTTAATTGTCGGCCGACTGGTTCATCTGCGCCGCCAACAGGCAGCCCCGCACCCCCTCTTGGGGGCAATTTTCCCCCCAAGATGTGGGCAGCCTGTTCCTGGGTCACTGCCAAAGCCATTTTTGAGCTAACTAGTAGGATGTTCATGAGTGTGAGGAAGAAGTGAGTTCGCTTTTCACTTTCTCTAAGTGTTCTTCCCTACCACTGGCCTAGCCGAACCCCTCCTTAGTTGCCCAGTGTGCTCCACTGCGGCCTCTGGCCTCGCAGCATTCCTCCCCTTTAAGTGAAGGAGAGGGACGTTGCGCTGCATCAACGCCGGGCTGACATGGTCATGGTGACATGGTCAGTGCGGCGGTAATGGACACCGCCTCACTCCCGCCCCGATACCACCTCCAACAGCGCCCCAAAGCACTAGGACGTGGTGTCAGAGTTAAAGAGCTGAATTTTCCGGCTCTTCCCTCTGACTCCTGCCCGGCAGTAAATTTACGTTTAAATCGAAGTGCCCTCCCCAATTTCTCACTGAGGGCAATTTCGGCCCCAGAATGGTGTATAGCATTGGGAAAGCTATTTACAAAAACAGGCAAGGAGAATTTGCAACTTGGTTCTTCTGTCTGATTAAAGAAATGTAAGACATTGTTAGTAATCAGTTAAAAGGCTACAGAAATGTCATGCACTAGAATTGTTAACTTGTTTACAAATGACCATGGGAAATATTAACAAGTTCAGTAAGTAAACACCATGCTATCATTTACAGACCCTATTAACCATCATGACTTTTTCTTTCACTGGTAAACTGTTTTGCTCAGTAATTCTTATGATTGCTTAAGTTTGCAGCGATAATTTAATGCTATATGCAGGTACAGTGTCATATGCATAGATAAACCTTTTAATCATTATTTCCATTCATGTCCGTCACATTGCAGAGAAATTATTTCTCAAGGGATGCAAGCACAAATTTAGACAAATACAACACAGCTTCTGAACAGCTGCTGTTTACTAACATGGGCTGACATTGGGCAATACAATTAGAGATCAGTATTACAATATGTCATCATTTAGAGACATCTAATGCATGTATGTTGATTCACAAAATTTAATAGAAGTGTTTCTTCGCAGCTCAGATTTGTTTGTGCTGACATCCAGGGTTAATTTACGATGTAACGCACTTGTGATCTGCTTCAAGAGGATGTTGATAACATTTCTCACCATTTTCTACCAGGCAGAACTTAGAAAGTTGGGCTGATATCTAGATTTTTTACCATGCATATTTTCTGTGTATAGTTTTTAAATTTGCCAGTTAACAGAGCAGGTTAGAGTTTCCACAATCATGGAATTGGGGCACATCTTCAGCGAGCCAGGACTTCCATCCACCACAAAGATGCACCCCTCACCCTGGCTGACTGTCCTACATTGAGGTGCATCAATTATTTGGGTCCCCCCAACATCGCTGGGGAGTAAGCCTGCAAGGGGGTGAGGTGAAGATTGGCTGCAGTTTGGTCTCGAGACAAAATACAGTTTGTGTGGGCAGTGGCCTCCATGGTGCCGGTTGAATATGATTTATTTTTAATCATTCCAGAGCACTGCTCTGGTGCACAGGCTTCATAGGCATGACATTTAAATACTTATCCTCTGTTCCATCGCAATACTGGATGTCAGGGAGGGACAAGGTTCCTGGAGTCCAGCACTGTTATGGCAGAAGTGATGGAATATATGTCTGATAATGTCTTTCTGTGATTTGAATATTATGACAGTATACATGCTCATCCTCGTCACTTCTGGCAGAAAACCAGCACAATATTAAAATGGATGGATGTGCAGCAAAGGGTGTGCCTAATACTTATTCTGCCCCAATCTCATTAAAAAATCAACAGAGGAGGACTGGGTAATTCCAGCCAACATGTCCAATCAAAGTAGGAGATAGCTGGCTATTCCACCAGAACTGTAGTCTTCCACCATGCGTGGAATTGCAAAGACTACTTTCCCCTTCAGTACCACCCACTGGATGCCTACAGGGACGCATTAACACATGGACTTCGGGGCCAGACGTGCTCCTCCGAGCCCCACTGAGGAAAGAATTTATAACTTACATTAACAAGCTTCACTGGCTTCCCGGGAGGTTCACCTGTTCATCATGGGGTCCCGATTTGCATTTATTACTGAGCTCCCACCAAAACCAGCAGCATTAAAGTTGCAGATCAGCAGGAATGGATAGGAAATGGCCTGCTCCATTTTAACTGTGTCAAGTGGTAGCACTCTCGCCTCTGAGTCAGAAGGTCGTATGTTCAAGCCCCATTCCAGAGACATGAGCCTCGATATTAAGCGGGGGCGCGAGTTAATAAGTGAAAAAGGTGGAACGCAACCCTTGACCCGTTGCACACGTGTAAGCCACCATTTTTACAGCGGCAAATGTCATAGTGTCCAAGTGTCCAGCAATGGAGAGACGGGAAGCTTAATTAATAGATTTAAATCGGAGTCCCACAGTGAAATTGGGAGCTCTAATTGAAATTTGCTACTGCTGCACGGGTTTCCCAGGGGTCAGGAAACTTAGCAGTGAAAGGAAGGTGGAAGCTGCTGGTTCCCCAAGGTAAGTGCTTCTTTCAGCAGTCCATGTGGGAAAGATTGCTCCCACAGACTCTTCAAGGAAGCATTCGGTTTCCCCCAGCACCAATCGTACAGACATCGGGTCTCTTCTTTTGCTGCCGTCACCCCTCCTACCAACCCCCCCCCCCCCCACCCCGAACCAAGTGCCTGTCTTTGGTCTCCCCTCCTGATACTGGTAACAGAAAGAGGAAATAATGGTAATCGTGGACTAAAGGTACACTGCAGGGAATGATGAACTACAAATACATTGTAAGTGCTTCTGGTGCTTCATCCCCCACCGACCACCCGCCACTTGCCTCCCAGTAGGAGAGAATAGATGCACAGCAGTTGACGATGATACAGAGACAAGTCAGAGAGAAGCAGCAACACAAATATGACAGAGACTGGTAAAATAAATGCTTCCCTGAACAACTGTTAGCAGCAGCATTGGAGTTCCACTATTTTTAATTATATAAAAGTTGTGTCCGTGTTACTGTGTCACTGCACTAGGTAGAAAGAACATAATTTCTAAATGGTTGTGAGAGCTTATGCTTATGATAACTATTGTATACACTGGAGCCTCAATCATCGGCCATAATGGAAATTGACAGATGCTCTGAATGTGCTGCCTGTTCCCACTTGTTGAATTTGGTATTTTCCACCGGAGCTCACCTCCATTGCACTGCTGCTGTCAGCTATAAAGGTGAGCAATAAAGACGACCAGTGCTCACCTCCAGTGATCTGAACAGCCTCTGCTGAGATTCCATAGAGTGCCTGCCTTATAAACATGCCCCTACTAGCTCCAGCTGCTTCACTGAGATCAGCATAATGGAGGCTGCCAGCAGGATTGCTGAAGATAAGCAGGTGTTGTCTGTAGCACTCATTTCTATAGCTGGGGGACTGTGGTTTGCATCAAGGGAGCATTTTTGGCCAATTGTCTTGGGCTGGTTTTGGGTTGGGTGGTTGGAGTTCAGTTCCAGGCAGACGCACAGGGGAACTTGGAGCCAGCTGACCAACTGATAGATCAGCTGTTCCAGCATCAGTTTATCTTGCTGACAGAAGCAGAACAACCAAAGATCATGAAAAAAATGCTGGCAGCCGTTACTCACACTGATCTCCCATTATCCACAAAGGGTCTCCCAACTAATCAAGAATGCAGATAATGGGAGTGCAGATAATTGAGTGTGCACTGTATGTATTTTTGAAATGCTATCATCCAAACCGTATGATATATTGGTTATATATGCAACTCAAGGCAAAACCCACAAGGTAGAAAGAAGGTGTGCATTTATATAGCGCCTTTCATGAACTAAAATGCTTCACAGCCAATAAAGTACTTTTGGAGTGTCACTGTTGTACTGAGAGAAATGTGGCAGATCTCTCAAACTGCAATGAGATAATCTGTTTTAGTGATGTTAGTGGAGGGGTATAGGTTGGCCAGGACACCAGGAAGGACTTCCCTGCTCTTCTTTAAAAAGTGTCACCTGAGAGGGGAGACGCGGCCTCAGTTTAATGCCTCATCCGAAAGACAGCACCTCCAACAGTGCAGCATTCCCTCAGTACTGCACTGAAGTGTCAGCCTACTTTTGGACTCTGGTCTCTGGAGTGGAACTAGCACCCACAACCTTCTGACTCAGAGGCCCAGCTGACACAGAGGAGGACCACATGAAACAGCCCATTCCAAACGTTCTTCAAGAATCTTGCCTCAGGTTGCACTGCCAAGCTTGGTCTGTTGTGTAACTTTTACACAAAATGAATAAAAAACCTGCCACAAATGAGACTCAGCACAAAGAAGTGATTAATAGAAAACTTTATTTTAAACAACAGAGAAAACTTTTATGGTAAGTGGAAAAAATATCCATAGTGTAAATGTTGTGAAAATTAAATTAGCCTGTAGCTTGCTAATTGCAGATTTCTACTGTATATTCAAAAAGAGTTTTCAGCACACTGAAGATTAAGCTGTATTTACTATATAACTGAAAACTTTACAACAGATTTCACAATATATGAAAAATATCTGAATGCAGCAATGTGCTTTTTTAAAAGCTAAAATTAAATATAATTGTGGAAGAACTTTATTGTATTGTATATTACTCATCCTTTCACAGATTTCACATATCATTTTTTGACAAGGGTCTGGGAGGAATTGTAAGTGCAGATACCTCCAAAGATCATGTTAGAATACAGTAGTATTGTATCACTGGATCATGCACTGACACTCCCCTAACTTTATAGAGGTCGGTGTGGTGACACTTGCTGCGGTAAGGAAGAAAACTAGTGTAGTCTCACCAGTGTGGTGATTGAAATAAGGAGTCAGTATCTGTGAGCTCTGGCTGAAGTTTCACTCTTGCCTGTATTGGCCTTGTGGAGATCACCTCCACCCAAATGGTTGTCTCCTGCTCCCACCTTCTATTCCTTACATGGCTTTTGTCACACTTCTTCGTACTCAAAACCTTCCTCATTTGCACCGCTGTGGTGGGCAGACAGCTACTCAGGTACCATAGTGGCTGTTGTTTGACCCATGAGAAGCAGAAGAATCATTGTGGAGACGTAAAGATTTAAGTAGTGCTTAATTGATCTATGCAGAAAATGGATCACAAAGCAAAGGTCCACCTAGCCAGATACTTTGAGAAGTATATTAAAAGTTGATAATGCATTATCTACTGTGAATTCATCCTTGTGTGAATCTACATACACTTACATATGTGTATGCACATACAATTTTTTGGTACCCTGTAATTGTATCTTGCCGCACACTTCTCCTGGTCTTAGCTACACCTTTGCTCATGACCATCAGCAAAGCTATTCTCTAATGAGAATGTTTCCAGTCACCTTTTATCTTCCGATAATGTCCTAACATTGAACACAATGGCCTGTCCAGCACACTCGCTGAAACTCAATAAGGAAAAGCGACTTTGAATGCCAGTCAAAGCTAAGATTTGAGTTTGCAACCTTCAGTGGTGGGAGGTTAATGCTACTGTAAAATTTATACGAATGCTATGTGCAAAAGGGATATGATGTCCAGCTGATGGTAATAAGACCCAGTGTTAACAACAGCCGTGCTACAGCCTTTGACTGTTGTTGAATTAAATGCAGCCATATGTCAGGGTACCGATTTCCTCCCCCCAGTTTACCAGTCATGTGACTTAATAAGACTGTGTTTTCAGGTAAGTTGCATGGCAGTTTAATGTGTAACAAATGTTATGAAAAGAATGATGAAAAGGAATCTGCTTGTTAAGTTTTGACCATAAGTAGCATTCACAATAATCACTGACTTTTCGTTTAAAATCTGTGAATTAGGTTATCAGGGTGGTATATCATTGGTTCATCAGTATATGTAAGATGAGAGTAAACCAAAGGATCCATTTTATAATTACAGTGCCCAAAATCGCAATCTAAATTTAGCTGTGGCGGAATTTTGTTATAGAAAGATTACCCATTAGGAAGTGTAACCAAGAATGGTAAAGGTAAGCCTGATTGCGCTCTCAGATCAGTTTACTGAGACTGTTTGCAGGTTAATTTTTTTCTAAGATATTTATCATTTTACAAGAAGCATTGTCATATGATTTTTAATTATTGCTGTAGCTGTGTTTATTGTTTATGCAAATTCTGCCTCTTTAGTAGCTGATGCATTACTTTTATTGACCAGCAAACTAGAGGATTAACCCAATTTTTTTTCTTGAAAATCATTATCAAAGATGAATATGCTCTTTTCAGTTTCCTTGCACAAGATTTCTACAGTAGTTGTATATTTGACACTTATTAGTTGCAATTAAACAGACAGATTGAACACATTGGTAAATGAAATATGTTGCTCTGAAGCGTTCCATCTTGTTCTAATTTATAGTTGCAAATGATTAATGGAAATATGTATCAGTTGACAAAACCATTTCACAGCTAAGATGATCAGATTTATTACTGTAATTAGAGTTTCTTCATTTTAGCAGAAGTATGACAGTTGTATATTCCACAGACTTTCTGGAGTGGTTAGTCTAGTGAGAAAAATACACCCCCTCGTGGTCAAGTTTTGTAGTAAGAACATTATTGAAAATCTGCTATGGATGCTTCAGAATTGATTATGGCATTCTTCTACAAATGTTATATTAATTGCTGTTTGAATATATTTAGTCAAATGGCAACATTAGCAATTGCAATTACTTCTTGCATGCAATAATATCTATAAACCAGTACTTGTAACAATGTACAGGTGGTAATATTCAAAGGTGTTCCCTTACAACTTTTGTTTAACATACCACAGATCCCAGAGCAAAAAGAAGTGATTAAATATTTATCAGCTATATTCTTACCACATTTAGTCAAATAACTAGAAATAGTAACCTTTCTTTCCAGCTAAGATTTTCAATGTTATGTATAAGATTGTTAACCAATGAATAATATTGAACGGGGCAGTGCGATAGTGAGCCAGCATGCTGTGAAATGGTAGGATGTAAACGATGCAGACCCGCATCTCAGATTCCGCGCATGTTAAGTTCCTGACCTCAAAAAGTCTTGTCAGGACAAACCTGCCCTCTGCAAATAAAGGCAGTGAGAGAAAGCTGAGGACAAGTCAGTCCAGTCTGCTCTTGTGCACATCATAGTGTCCAGCTTATGAGTGGCAGATGTATGAGAGCAGGTTGTTTACTCACCATGAAAGAGTGACATGAAAGGGTTATGGGGTATACTTTGTGTAACATAGCTAACTATAATTGTCCCTTCTACAATACTTCTCTTGCTAATAGAAATTGATCTCTTTTCTTTAGTATTGAATAAGGGCCAGTGTATAACAAAGTACTATCGCTGGCTGCAGAAAAATGGAGGCTATATTTGGATCCAGTCCTGTGCCACTATTGCGTTCAATGCAAAAAATGCCAACGAGAAAAATGTCATCTGGGTCAATTATGTTCTAAGGTAAGATAATCACTCCTGTCCAAATATAGATTTTCTTTTTCTAAATGCAGTCTTGCCAAGAAATGTGTTTTGATGCTCAGTATTTAACTGTTCCATGGAGAAAGTGCCTCTGGTGTCTGCTCTAATTTGGTGTTTAAAACCTTTAGATATCTTACGCACACATGTTGAAGTATTTCCCTTCATCTTTTGTTGCTATTGTTCATATTTTTCATATGTGTCACACACACTATTAAGTCACGTGTGTCTTTAAAAATTAATTTACATCAACCCTCCCCGAATTCTCATAATTGGACTAAATGTTACACAGTGGCTATATTTACAAAAAGTTGATACAGTGGCGGTGGCAGTTAACATAACCTTCCTAGTGAGAAACGGACAGGATTAGATTGACCGTCAGTTTTACACTCCGCCCAATTTTGCTAAATGGAAAGTAACATTTTGTTGGGGGCAAAATGGCCAGCAGATCCAGTCATTTTACTGTTGGATTAAAATTACCCCTGTATGGTGATCATTACATTTAGTCACTAGTTTGAAAGATTGATGTTCAGCCTCATTAATGTCTATGTTTAGTCAAATTTTATTGTGCTACCCAAAAGATTTATTAACATTTTTCAGCAGTTCTTTGGATATTGTTGGCACTCAAATATTCAGATAAAATAGTCAGAAAACTATTTAGCAAATGTCTCCCATAAACTGGGCTGGATTTTGCGGGGAATCAGTGGGCGCGATCGATGGCGGGTCGGGTGGGAAAGTGTTTTTTTCTACAGTGGATCACGACTCCATTGTCAATCTGCCACCACGTGTCTTTACGAAATATCGGGACTGTCAGCACTGAGCAGACCTGACACGCAGCGACGGGAGAGGCAATTAAAACCATTAGTGGCTTAGCCACTTATCACTTTTTTTCCCAGCTTTTTAGATTTGACAGGTCGTCCACCAGTTTCCCACTGTGTCTAGAACTTGTCTGTGAAGCGGAGGTGGGAGATCACTGGCCTTGAATTAGCTGATGAGTAGATAGCTTCAAATGTCAAGCCAAAACTCCCAGCTGATTGAGAAATGTTCCCTTAACCGCTAGCTTCCCTAAACTGTATTTTCACTACAGATTCAGGATGCTGCAAGTCTTTACACAAGTCTGCATCCAGTCTGACCTCATTACCTCTCCCATCATTGACAGATCGCTTCTGCCGTCTCTACTTCATCTGCCTTCTATTCCATCAGCATGGGTGCTCTTGAAACACTCTCACCTTGGCCCTCAGAATCCCACCATGATCAGCCCCAGCACCAGCAGTACCAGGCACACCAGCAGCACCAAGCACACCAGCAGCATCAACAGCACTAACCTTCTCCACAATCAACTGATGTTGCACAGAACACAAGGCATCAACATCCGAGCACATTGCTTCACGGGAGGCCAGGGATGGCCTCACCATGGCCAGATTTACTTCAATTGACATTGTACACCCATGATGTGCCAGGTTGGTACCATCCCACACCAAGAATCCCTACAATGCCCAAGCCATTCCTTTCACACTCATCACCATTGTGGGGGGTACCGTTATGTCTCACCATTCACTCCAACTCACTAAGCCACTTCCAAAAGTGCACCCAATTCTGTCCAAGGACACAAAGTGTTGAAAATAAAGGTTTCAATGTTTGACAGCACATTAATAGAAACTTTACATGAACATTGCATAAAACACCCAAGTGCCTACCCTTGTGTGTTGTTAGTTGGTATAATTGCACTAGGATGAGGGTGAGTGTGAGGGGTGGCTAGTGAGATGAGGATGTGATAATGTAGATAGAGAGGAATAAGAACATAAGAAATAGGAACAGGAGTAGGCCATACGGCCCCTCGAGCCTGTTCTGCCATTCAATAAGATCATGGCTGATCTGATCATGGACTCAGCTCCACTTCCCCGCCCACTCCCCATAACCCCTTATCCCCTTATCGTTTAAGAAACACTCTATTTCTGTCTTAAATTTATTCAATGTCCCAGCTTCCACAGCTCTCTGAGGCAGCGAATTTCACAGATTTACAACCTCTGAGAGAAGAAATTTCTCCTCATCTCTGTTTTTAAATGGGCGGTCTCTTATTCTAAGATCATGCCCTCTAGTTCGAGTCTCTCCCATCAGTGGAAACATCCTCTCTGCATCCACCTTGTCAAACCCTCTCATAATCTTATACGTTTCAATAAGATCACCTCTCATTCTTCTGAATTCCAATGAGTAGAGGCCCAACCTACTCAGCCTTTCCTCATAAGTCAACCCCCTCATCCCCGGAATCAACCTAGTGAACCTTCTCTGAACTGCCTCCAAAGCAAGTATATACTTTTGTAAATATGGAAACTAAAACTGCACGCAGTATTCCAGGTGTGGCCTCACCAATATCTTATATAGTTGTAGCAAGACTTCCCTGCTTTTATACTCCATTCCCTTTGCAGTAAATGCCAAGATACCATTGGCCTTCCTGATCACTTGCTATACCTGCATACTATCCTTTTGCACAAGTACCCCCAGGTCCCACTGTACTGTGGCATTTTTTCAATCTTTCTCCATTGAAATAATAACTTGCTCTTTGATTTTTTTTCTGCCAAAGTGCATGACCTCACACTTTCCAACATTATACTCCACCTGCCAAATTGCTGGAGCTGCAAGGTAAGTTGATGTGAGTAAGGATGTGCAGTGGTAGGGTAGGGAAGGCAGAGTGATGGGTTGTGATAGGAGGCACAGCAGGATGAGGTTGAGTGCGGCTTTGTACTAGCGTTTTATGATCTACTGAGATCATTGAAAGATTGGCGCCACTGCAGCCAGGTCCTCCTGACCACATCCCTGCTTGTGCCCTCTTCTGCAATGTGCAACCAGGCTGTGCTGATCTCCTAGGGAGTCTCTTCCATTTGACAAGCACTGCACAGAGGTGTAGGGTTGCACCCAGAGCTCGCACTTAGGAAACTTACAAGAAAGTGGGTTTAGAGCGGTATCCCGCCCTGCTGTCAATCTATGAGATTTTGACAGCGGACCCTCCTCCAAACCGCCCTCTGAGCGCAGGCAAAATCCAGCTCCACATAATTGTGTGACACAAGACTTTGTGGGATCAGTTAATTTATTGCGACCTCTCAAGTACTGATAGCTCTGTCCTAAAACAGTAGCAACATGTGAAAAACTGCAAAAGCAGAGGCAACTTCTGGACTTCTATATATCCTACAAAATCTGTTATAACCCAGGATAATTACTGTTTCACATACCATTTGGCAGAGTGTTTTACTACAGGTGCAGCGTCCAAAATCTGGAGTTCCGGAATCCGGAATGTTCTGGAATCCGGACTCCAGGACGATTCATGGCATGGTCGTCCGGAATCCGTAAAGTGTTCCGGAATCCGGATCGGATGACCCTGCCCGATCTCAGGGCCTCGCCAATGCCAACCTCGGGGTCTCGCCTCGCCGCCGCTTGACTCACCGCCCTTACCTCGGGGCCTCCTCGCCGGCCCACATGAACACCTCCTCAGCGGGGCCGACCTGTGCGAATACCTCCTCGGTGGGGCCCCGCCCGACGACGACATCCTTGGCGATGCCCCGTCCGACAACATCCTTGGCGAGGCCAGCGCGACAATGACCTCCTCAGCGGGGTCCCGCCCAACGCAAACACCTCCTCGACGGGCCCCGGCAGCCTGTCCGACAACATCCTTGGTGGGGCCAGCCCCACGACGACCTCCTCGGCAGGCCCCGGACGGCCCGAACAGCAGCTCGATAGGCACCCTCCTCCTTTCTGATGTTCCGAAATCCGAAAATACCCGAACCTGGGCTCGGATGTTTCCAGATTCGTGACGTCAGAAAGACGTTCCAAAGTCTGGAAAAAGGCAAAATCCGGAACGATCTCGGTCCCAAGGGTTCCGGATTCGGGACGCTGACCTGTACCATCAAATCACTCCCATAATGCTGTTATGGTAAACATACAACATAGTCATGAATCGGGCAAATTCAGAAAACAAAGGGCTGTAAGTTTCCGGGTTTAGGCACGCGCTGCGTTAAAACCCAAAACTTGCGATCTATCAAGAATTCTCTTGACAGATCATCCACATCGCCGAGAAAAGGGCCTCACTTCCGCCAAATGAATGCCTGTGAAATTCATATGCCTGGTAAAAGCAGCCGTAAGGCCTGCTTTTACAAGGGTAAGAGCTTTTTTAAAACATTAAAAAACAAATTTCAATCATTTAAACATTAAAACACATACAATAAGGTATGGTTATTTTTAGCCCCTTTAAAACATTTACATTTATTTTTCAAAAATGTAATTTTTGTTTTAAATGTTTAATTATATTGTATTTTAATTAATTTTCAATACGTAATTTTTTTGATTTAATTGTTATGTTAAATGTATTTTTTATGTGATCCCCATTCATGTTTATGGAGATTCTGTATGGGATCACCTTCTTTGATTGATTGGGTCAGTCACGTGCTCCCAGGGGCGCTTGCGATGGTGTGTGACTTGGAGGGGAACTTGCAGGTGATGGTGTTCCTATGCGCCTGCTGCCCTTGTCCTTCTAGGTGGTAGAGGTTGTGGGTTTGGGAGGTGCTGCCGAAGAAACCGTGGCGAGTTGCTGCAGTGTATCTTATAGATGGTATATACTGCAACCACAGTGCGCCGATCATGGTGGGGGTGAATGTTGAAGGTGGTAGATAGGGTGCCAATCAAGCTTTGTCCTGGATGGTGTTGAGCTTCTTGAGTGTAGTCTGAGCTGCACTCATCCAGGCAAGTGGAGAATATTCCATCACACTCCTGACATGTGCCTTGTAGATGGTGGAAAGGCTTTGGGGAGTCAGGAGGTGAGACACTCGCCGCAGAATACCCAGCCTCTGACCCGCTCTTGTTGCCACAGTATTTATGTGGCTGGTCCAGTTAAGTTTCTGGTCAATGGTGACCCCCAGGATGTTGATAGTGGGGGATTCAATGAAGGTAATGCTGTTGAATATCAAGGGGAGGTGGTTAGACTCTTATTTGTCAGAGATGGCCATTGCCTGGCACTTAAGTGGCGCAAATGTTACTTGCCACTTACCAGCCCAAGCCTGAATGTCATCCAGGTCTTGCTGCAAGCGGACATGGACTGCTTCATTTTCTGAGGAGTTGCGAATGGAACTGAACAAGGTGAAATCATCACTGAACATCCGCACTTCTGACCTTATGATGGAGGGAAGGTCATTGATGAAGCAGCTGAAGATGGTTGGGCCTAGGACACTGCCCTGAGGTACTCCTGCAGCGATGTCCTGGGGCTGTGATGATTGACCTCCAACTCGCATAACCATCTTCCTTTGTGCTTGGTGTGACTCCAGCCAGTGAAGAGTTTTCCCCCTGATTTGCATTGACTTCAGTTTTACTGGGGCTCCTTGATGCCATACTCGGCCAAATGCTGCCTTGATGTCAAGGGCAATTACTTTCACCTCACCTCTGGAATTCAGCTCTTTTGTCGATGTTTGGACCAAGGATATAATGAGGTCTGGGGCCAAGTGGTCCTGGCGGAATCCAAACTGAGCATTAGTGAACAGGTTATTGGTGAGTAAGTGCCACTTAATAGTCAACAACACCTTCCATCACTTTGCTGATGATTGAGAATAGACTGATGGGGCGATACTTTATCCTTCTTTTTGTGGACAGGACATCCCTGGACAGTTTTCCATATTGTCGGGTAGATGCCAGTGTTGCAGCTGTACTGGAACAGCTTGGCTAGAGGTGCAGCTAGTTCTGGAGCACAAGTCTTCAGCACGACAGCTGAGATGTTGTCGGGCCCATCGCCTTTGCTGTATCCAGTGCACTGAGCCGTTTCTTGATATCACGTGGTGTGAATCGAATTGGCTGAAGACTGGCTTCTGTGATGGTGGGGACCTCAGGAGGAGGACAATATGGATCATCCATTCTGCACTTCTTGCTGAAGATGGTTGCAAATGCTTCAGCCTTGTCTTTTCACTTGCGTGCTGGGCTCCGCCATCATTGAGAATGGGGATATTCATGGAGCCTCCTCCTCCCGTTAGTTGTTTAATTGTCCACCAGCATTCACGACTGGATGTGGCAAGACTGCAGAGCTTTGATCTGATCCCTTGATTGTGGGTTTGCTTAACTCTGTTTATAGCATGCTGCTTCTGCTGTTTAGCATGCATTTAGTCCTATGTTGCAGCTTCCCCAGGTTGGTACCTCATTCTTAGATGCACCTGCTGCTACTCCTGGCATGCTCTTCTACACTCTTCATCGAATCAGGATTGGTCCCCTGGCTTGATGGTAATGGTAGAGTGAGGGATATGCCAGGCCGTGAGGCTACAGATTATGGTGGAATACAATTCTGCTACTGCTGATGGCCCACAGCGCCTCATGGATGCCGAGTTTTGAGCTGCAAGATCTGTTCTGAATCTATCCCATTTAGCACGGTGGTAGTGCCACACAATTCGATGGAGCTTATCTTTAGTTTGAAATCGGGACTTTGTCTCCGCAATGACTGTGCGGTGATCACTACTACCAATGCTGTCATGGACAGATGCATCTGCGACATGTAGATTGGTGAGGATGAGGTCAAGTAGGTTTTTCCCTTGTGTTGGTTCTCTCACCACCTGCTGCAGGTCCAGTCTGGCAGCTGTGTCTTTCAGGACTCGGCCAGCTCAGTCTGTAATGATGCTACCGAGCCACTCTTGGTGATGGACATTGAAGTCCACCACCCAGAGTACATTCTGTGCCCTTGCTACTTTCAGTGCTTCTTCCAAGTGGTGTTCAACATGGAGGAGTACTGATTCATCAGCTGAGGGAGGGTGGTCTGTTGTAATCAGCAGGAGGTTTCCTTGCCCATGCGCCTTCATGGGATCCGGAGTCAATATTGAGGACTCCCAGGGCCACTCCCTCCCGACTGTATACCAGTGTGCCGACACCTCAGGTGGGTCTGTCCTGCCAGTGGGACAGGGCATCCCCAGGGACGGTGATGGAGGAGTTTGGGCCATTGGCTGAAAGGTATGATTCTGTTAGGCTGTTGCTTGACTAGTCTGTGGGACAGCTCTCCCAATTATGACACAATTCCCTGGATGTTGGTGAGGAGGACTTTGCAGGGTCGACTGGGCTGGGTGTGCCATTGTTACGTAGCCAGTGCTGAGGTCGATGTCGGGTGGGCCGTCCAGTTTTATTCTTCTTATTGGTTCTTGTAGTGGTTTGTTACACATGAGTGGCTTGCTAGGCCATTTCAGAGGGCAATTAAGGGTCAACCACATATAGGCCAGACCATGTGAGGATGGCTGATTTCCTTCCCTATCGGGCATTGGTGAACCAGATGAATTTTTACAACAATATGGTAGTTTCATGGTCACCATTACTGACACTAGCATTTTATTCCAGATTTATTTAATTTACTGAATGGTGGGATTTGAACTCGCATCTCTGGATTACTAGTCCCGTAACTTAACCACCAAGCTACCATTCCCGACATGCAGCACCCTATGATCAAATTTGTATATACATCTTCTCTTGCTATTTATTGTTACTGCCCTCTCATGAGAAAGGAAATTATGAATCTGCCCCGTTGCTCTTGCAGTGAAGAGCTGGAGGCCCAACAGTTTTAGCCAGGTTTTATCCAGGTCAATAACTACAGCTCTCTGTGACAGTGAAAGAATCTGATTAGGCAGACCTGCTAGGCATCACAAAAAATGTGCCCCTTGTTAACCAATCACAGAGCAGTACTGATGGCAACAAGAAGTGCACAACTCGAAGGAGGAAGTAGAACCATAACTGGGTATATCACACAACTGAAGAGGAAAATATAAACAATATAAAGCTAGAAATAAACTCAAAGACCCTTAAAAAGTATGATGTATTATAAATATAATTTTAATACCATCTCCACCATGATGCGCGTATAATGAAAAAAAATCCTGTTTTTATTTTATTTGGGCTTTTGTGAATAAATTGAGGCATCTTCATTTCTTTTCATTATCCTTTATTAGTTTGCAAATCATACAAATACAAATCATAGAGGAGACTGAGCTGCTAAAATTGATATGACCTGTTAAATTATTTCAGTTAAAATGAAAATGATGTGCTGACTTTGTGTGTAGTAATTTACTGTTTTGCCATATTGAATCCAAGAGTGGTGAGATGGGTACATGACTGCCAAGCATTAAGTTCTTGATTATGCCCAGATGATTAAGAGATACCAAGTGAAAATCAGATACTTCCCAGAAAGAGAAGAGAAAAATCAGTGGATAATTTTATTTAGAGCTGCTTTTACTTAGCTCTAAGTGATTGCTTATTGAGCAACATAGGCAGGCACCTGGGAGCCTCTCACTAGCCACACTGTTGATTAGGGTACGGGGCATGACACAAGGATGGGGGAGTATTTACAATACATTACAAATGATAAAAGCAGTAAGATGTTCTGATCAGTAAATTCTCCATGAATCAAAGAAAAACAAAGAGTGAAGTAGCAACTCCATACCTGACACATATTAGCATAAGAACATAAGAAATAGGAACCTTGGACCTTATCTTAACAAGCAGGTCCAAGTGTACATCTAGTTCCCGCCTTTAGTTTGGACATCCAAAGTCAAACCTCAGTCTCATCCCTTAATCAGGAGATCTGAGTTTTCTCTCTGAACTAAGCAACCTAAGTCTGAATCCCAGTCAGGTTTGTTGGTCTTCCTTAATTTTTCTATTGACAGCTGGGAAAACTATCCAGGGAAGGTGCCTTGTCAAAGTGCGCTTTTAATAGTACAGTTATCTGGATAGATTTATTTGAGCTAAGACCTGCCAGTTAAGAATAGCACCAAAGTTCAGAAAAGGCAGGAAAAAAAATAGATACTTTATTTTTCAATTGTGAGGGCGCCCATCATGGCTCAGTGGGCAGATGCACCATGAGATGTAGCCCTAAGCCCTACAAACCAGGGAGTTTGCTAATCTTAGCTAGGGCAAAGGTGGGGATACTAACTCGGTGCCCCTGTGCAAAGGAGGGGAGCAATCAATCAATCTTTTCACTTCTAATTGCTATCCAGTGCCTCCTGCTGTGAGGTGCATAATTAGACAGAAGGTTAGGACAGGGTCTGACATGTCGGTGATGCCTCACACTGTTGAATACCCCGCTGATACCACTGTCTAGGCTCATACTTCAGGAATGACCCTTATACTGAGGCTCTGGAGGACTGACAGCCTTAGACAAAGTGACTGCATAAATGGTTGCATTCAGAAGAGGAGAGAAAATTTGCCAAAAGATTGTTGAATACTAGGTGAAGTGATCTTCAGAACTAATTAATGGAATTAGACCCTAACATGCAACCTGAAGATGTAATTGCAAAGAGTTCAGGCATAGCACTCTCCTAAACAGCTGCCATTTGTTGCTGTGAGCTTCACGTTTCCATTCATTTAAACGGACAAACTGCCGCCGATATTATAAAACTAGCAGGAGTGATACAACAAATATTTTTTAATTGAAGATATTTAGGATTTGAGTTAATTTAGAAAGAGAGAAAAAAAGACCTTGCATTTATATATCATCTTTCATGACCTCAAGCCCTACCAATGCATTTCAGAGCCAATGAATTACTTTGAAATGCAGTCACTATTGTACTATATTAATAACAATTTGGGGAATACATCACAACTAGATTTTAACCTTGAGGTGACCATGAGCTGCAACAGAGAAACCCTCCTGGATTACAGTGTTTAAAATGGCTTTGGTGTAATTTGTGAGAGGATAGTAAAGGGAGCACGAAACAAATTGTCTTGGGTAAAATTCAAAACGGGTTCTAGCAGGAAGAAAAACATAAATCTGCAGCGATGGGTTGATTTTGTTCTGACATTCAGCATTCCCACATGGATAAGAAGACAGATTTTTTTTTGGTTTATTTGAAAATGATTATAATGGAATTTTCATATATTACTCCTGAAACCGAGTACATTAGCTGATTGCGAACTTACTTTGGAGCATCGTTGCTTCAAATGGTGTGTACAGCTTTAAATGAGCAGAATCTGAATACCTAGGAGACACTCACATTATTGGTTAAATGGTGCTTTTAAAGTTATATTTTACTCATCTTGTTTTATGGAAGAAAAAAGCCATGTGTTATTTCCATCACAATGACATCAAGCAGAAGTGAAAAGATATGCATTTTGATGTGATGGACATTGCTGCATTATGTCTTCCTAAAAAAACTTTTAAAAGATTTGTCAAACACTTCTTTGTTCCTTCTAAATGTTCTAAATTTTATTATCACTGTGAGGGTCATTAGTAAGACTATCGCAAAAAAATATTTTGACTGATGGCATTTCTTATGGTGACTTGGCAGATACACTATTTAAAAATCTGATAACCCCAACAACAACCAGCCCTTCTGCTTCTGAAAGTGTGAAAAATGCTGCTTTCCCACAAAGGGTTTCCCTCACCCCCCACTGGCCCAATATGATCTTTCTCAACCTTCGCCGTCTCCAGGTCAGGTCCAAGACCAACCCAACCTCTGTCGTCGAGCTACAGTACGCGGACGACGCCTGCATCTGTGCACATTCAGAGGCTGAACTCCAGGACATAGTCGACGTATTTACTGAGACGTACGAAAGCACGGGCCTTACGCTAAACATCTGTAAGACAAAGGTCCTCCACCAGCCTGTCCTCGCCACACAGCACTGCCCCCCAGTCATCAAGATCCACGGCGCGGCCCTGGACAACGTGGACCATTTCCCATACCTTGGGAACCTTTTATCAACAAAAGCAGACATTGATGAGGAGATTCAACACCGCCTCCAGTGAGCCAGCGCAGCCTTCGGCCGCCTGAGGAAAAGAGTGTTCGAAGACAAGGCCCTCAAATCTGCCACCAAGGTCGTGGTCTACAGGGCTGTAGTAATACCCGCCCTCCGGTATGGTTCAGAGACATGGACCATGTACAGTAGACACCTCAAGTCGCTGGAGAATACCACCAACGATGCCTCCGCAAGATCCTACAAATCCCCTGGGAGGACAGACGCACCAACATCAGTGTCTTCATCCAGGCCAACATCCCCAGCATTGAAGCACTGACCACACTTGATCAGCTCCGCTGGGCAGCTCACATTGTCCGCATGCCAGACACGGGATTCCCAAAACAAGCGCTCTACTCGGAACTCCTTCATGGCAAACGAGCCAAAGGTGGACAGAGGAAACATTACAAGGACACCCTCAAAACCTCCCTGATAAAATTCAACATCCCCACCGACACCTGGGAGCCCCTGGCCAAAGACCGCCCTAAGTGGAGGAAGTGCATCGGGAAGGCACTGAGCGCCTTGAGGCTCATTGCCGATTGCATACAGAAGACAAGCGCAGGCAGCAGAAAGAACATGCAGCAAACCTGTCCCACTCTCCCTTACTCTCAATGACTGTCTATCCTACCTGTGGCAGGGACTGTGGCTCTCGTATTGGACTGTTCAGCCACCTAAGGACTCACTCTAAGAGTGGAAGCAAGTCTTCTAAGGGACTGCCTATGATGATGATGATGATCTCTCTCTCCTCCTCCTCAGCAGTCTTTCTCCACACCTTCAACAGGTTCTCCACTATTCACAGCAAAGTATCTGTCCAACATTCTTCTCACCGTCTTTCTCTCGTTAGCCCATTCCCTAATATGATCTCTTTCTCTTCCTCTCCCCACTCCCACCCCTGAATCCGACATGCCTTTCCCTCCCTCATCCACTGATCCTCAAAAGGGTTGGTGAGGAACTGGTAGCCGTATCTTGCAGAATTTCTTTTGCTAGAATATGATTGCAGAAAATTATTTTTGCTAGAATGTGCAACAGCATTGCAATTGGGAAGGAAGGTTTTGCATAATATGATTGGCGAATATTGAACATATTATGGAAGAAGAAAAAAAAAAATATAATTAGAAAGAAGGAAAAATGCGGAGATTAAACAGAAGCAAATTGATCAGTGGCTCAATGTAGACAACAGACTAGACATCCTGATAGTCTTGATGTGAACGAAAGACTGGGCAGATTTTCCTATTCCTGCATCTGGATTGCCTGGGCATAGCACCCAGCTTCCATACATTTAAATTAATGGGTGGATAATCAGGTGGGCTTTTTTAAGGGTGTGCACACCTCCCTGACAGATTTTTCTGTATTTGCCATGCCCAGGCAATCCAATCGCCCCAGGTGTAGGAATAAGAAAATCTGCCCCATATGTCCATGACAGACATAAGAAATTTTATTATGCAAAGTGGAGTTTAGTGCTATTGGGTGAATAAGTAAATTCAGTGCACTTTTATTAAAGTGCCACGGAGGAATGAATAGCTGTACTTAGAGGTTTTTCTTTACTCAGTTTTGAGATGGGCATTGCTGGCAAGACCAACATTTATTGCCCATCCCTTGTTGCCTGTGAAAGAACTGGTGGTGGGCCGCCTTGTTGAACTTCTGCAATCCGTTTTGTGAAGGTGCTCCCACGATGCTGTTCACTAGGGAGTTCCAGGAATGTGACTCAGCGACGATGAAGGAACAGCAATATATGTCCAAGTCAGGATGGTGTGTGACTTGGAGGGGAACTTGCCCATGTCCTTCTAGGTGGTGGGGGTCATGGGTTTGGGAGGTACTGAGACAGAAACCATGGTGATTTGCCACAGTGTATCCTGCAGATCGTACACACTGCAGCCACAGTGTGCCAGTGATGGAGGGGATGGAAGTTTCGGCTCATGAATGAGGTGCCGATCACGTGGGCTGCGTTGTCCTGGATGGTGTCGAGCTTCTTGAGCATTGTTGCAACTGCACCCATCCATGCAACTGGAGAGTATTCCATCACACTCCTGACTTGTGCTTTCTACGTGGTAGAGGAGTTTTGGGGAGTTGGGAAGTGATCCTGAAGAATACCCAACCTCTGGTGGGGAACTCGGTGATAGTTATGCCATTGAATGTCAAGGGAGGTGGTTAGGCTCTCTCTTTTGGAGATGGTCATTACCTGGTACTTGTGTGGTGCAAATGTTACTTGCCACTTATCAGTACAAGCCTGAATGTTGTTCAGCTCTTGCTCCATATGGGCATGGATTATTTCATTATTTGAAGAATTGTGAATGGAGCCGAACATTGTAGTCATCAGTGACCAGCCACTCCTCTCATCTTACGATGGAGGGAAGGTCATTGATGACGCAGTTGAAGATGTTTGGGCCCAGGGCACTGCCCTGAGCAATGTCCTGGGGCTGAGTTGATTGATCTTCAACAACCACAACCATCTTCTTTTGTGCCAGGTATGACTCCAGCCACTAGAGCGTTTTCTCCTGGTCCCCATTGACTTCTGTTTTACTTGGGCTTCTTCTTGCCACACTCGATCGAATGCTGCTTTGATGTCAAGGCAGTCAGAGTTGTAATCGTCCCCACCATGGCCCCGCTTTTTTCCATGTTCTTAACTGTAAAAGTTTTAACAAATGTAAACATTTTAAAGGAAGTTAAAAAAGGTCTTTTTTGCACCATAAATATGGAAGTAATGCTTACTGAGGATATGGTGACACAATTTCCAGTTGGTGCCGGGTGGCCAAGCTTCAACCACAGTCATAAGAACAAGAAATAGGAGCAGGATTAAGCCATTCGGTCCTTCGAACCTGCTCCGCCATTCAATAAGATCATGGCTTATAATCTACCTCAACTTCACTTTCCTGCACTATCCCCATATCCCTTGATTCCCGTAATATCCCAAAATCAATTGATCTCTGTCTTGAGTATATTCAATGACTGAGCCGCTACAGCCCTCTGGGGTAGAAAATTCCAAAGATTCACCACCCTCTGAGTATGGAAATTTCTCCTCATCTCAGTCCTAAATGGCATGATTCCTGGTTCCAGACTTCCCAGCCATGGGAAACATCCTCCCTGCATCTTCAGGTAAAACAATGAAGATAAATCATTTCCTGAAAAAATATCTCCAAAGGCAAGACAATTGCTCTTTATTGTGTGAGCTATAGCTGTTTGATGGAGGTTTTGATTTTGAAATTACTTACGACAGATGTGACAAGATAATTGTGATGAAGTGAATACATGAATGAAAATGTTCTTTTAAAAATCTGACAAGTGGAAATTGATAGTAAAAAAAGTGACAATATCAAGTAAACATAAAAGTGGCTCCAATGAAAATATTCATAAGTTCAGAGAAGTGTTTTAGGAGCCGAAATTGCCCCTTTGTATAAGGCCCGTGACCGCCTGAAAGCAGCGGCCACAGGTCGGTGCGGACTGGTCATGGAGGAGCCGTCATTTTGTGTATTGCCCTCCTTTAGTTTTGGAGTGGTGTAGTGGACCGCCTCGCCCGTTTTCCCGTCACGTCGTGCACGCGCTGATCTCTTACCAACTGGCGGCGACCCCCTTTCCGAAATTGCTCCGCAGGAAATTGCCCATATCCGAAATTGCCCCGCGGGAGTGGCACCAGCACCAGCTTTTTCTGTCGGTACCCTTTTTGTGGTTGGGTGGCACGGCCACCCTTAAATTGGAGGTGGCATTACCAGCGACTCCATTTTATTTTTTATTGTCGGCCGACTGCCAGGTTGGGCCAACAGTTATGCCCGTGGGTTCGGCCGGGCTGCCAATCGGCAGCCTGGCACACCCTCTTGGGTGCCAGGCCGCTGGCCCAGCCGAAACCATCCCTGGTGGCCCAGTGTTTGCCACAAAAGTGGCTGCAGAGTTTGCAGAGCCCTCCCCTTTAACCGAAGGGAAGGGACGTTGTGACACGCCAATGCGTGACGTCATCAGTGCACCACTGATGACATAGAAAATAGGAGCAGTAGTAGGCCGTCATGTATGTAACCTTTATGTAACAACACTGCAATACTGTATATACGTAAGAAATGCACACCTTGACCACAGGGGGTGAACTTGTGGAGGCACTCCTCACCTGGTCACCCAGGTATATAAAGGGAGGTCCCACGCAGGGTCAACACTTCTTGGTCCTGTGAATAAAGGTTCAGGTCATGGAGTTACCTTGTCGATAGAACGTGTCTCGTGTGGATTTGTGGTATTGTGTAAGGTCTTTACATTAGGCCATTCAGCCCTTCGAGCCTGCATCGCCATTCAATATGATCATGGCTGATCCTCTATCTTAAAACCATATTCCTGCTTTCTCTCCATATCCCTTAATGTCTTTTGTGTCTAGAAATCTATCTGTCTCCTTCTTAAATATATTCAGTGACTTGGCCTCCACAGCCTTCTGTGGCAGAGAATTCCACAGGTTCACCAACCTCTGAGTGAAGAGATTTCTCCTCATCTCAGTCCTAAATTTCCTATCCCTTATCCTGAGACTGCGACCCCTTGTTCTATACTTCCCAGCCAGGGGAAACATCCTCCCCACATCCAGTCTGTCCAACCCCGTCAGAATGTTATATGTTTCAATGAGATCTCCTCTCATTCTTCTAAACTCTAGTGAATACAGGCCTAGTCGACCCAATCTCTCCTCATACGACAGTCCTGCCATCCCGGGAATCGGTCTGGTAAACCTTCGCTGCACTCCCTCTATGGCAAGTATATCCTTTCTCAGATAAGGAGTCCAAAACTGCACACAATACTCCAGGTGTGGTCTCACCAAGGCCCTGTATAACTGTAGTAAAACATCCTTACTCCTGTACTTAAATTCTCTTGCAATGAAGGCCAATATACCATTTACACTCCTAACTGCTTGCTGCACCTGCATGTTTGCTTTCAATGACTGGTGTACAAGGACACCCAGGTCCCTTTGTACATCGACATTTCGCAAGCTATCACCATTTAAATAATACTTTGTCTTTATGTTTTTCCTATCAACCTATCTAAATCGCCTTGCAGCGTCTTTGCATCCTGCCCATAATTCACAATCCCACCTGGTTTTGTGTCATCAGCAAATTTGGAAATATTACATTTGGTTTCCTCATTCAAATAATTTATATATATATATATATATATATATGTATATTATATATATATATATATATATGTATATTATATATATATATATATATATATATATAGTGAATAGCGGGGGCCCAAGCACTGATCCATGTGGTAGCCACTAGTCACTGCCCGCCTGCCCAAAAAAGACCCGTTTATTCCTACTCTCTGTTTCCTGTCAGTTAACCAATTTTCAATCCATGCCAGTATATTACCCCCAATCCTATGTGCTTTAATTTTGCACACTAACCTCTTATGTGGGACTTTATCAAAGGCCTTCTGAAAATCCAAATACACTATATCCATAGAAACATAGAAAATAGGTGCAGGAATAGGCCATTCGGCCCTTTGAGGCTGCACCACCATTCAATAAGATCATGACTGATCATTCACCTCAGTACCCCTTTCCTGCTTTCTCTCCATACCCCTTGATCCCTTTAGCCATAAGGGCCATATCTAACTCCCTCTTGAATATATCCAATGAACTGGCATCAACAACTCTCTGCGGTAGAGAATTCCACAGGTTAACAACACTCTGAGTGAAGAAGTTTCTCCTCATCTCAGTCCTAAATGGCTTACCCCTTATCCTTAGACTGTGTCCCCTGGTTCTGGACTTTCCCAACATTGGGAACATTCTTCCTGCGTCTAACCTGTCCTGTCCCATCAGAATTTTATATTTTTCTATGAGATCCCCTCTCATCCTTCTAAACTCCAATGAATACAGGCCCAGTCGATCCAGTCTCTCCTCATACGTCAGTCCTGCCATCCCGGGAATCAGTCTGGTGAACCTTCACTGCACTCCCTCAATAGCAAGAACGTCCTTCCTCAGATTAGGAGACCAAAACTGAACACAATATTCCCGGTGAGGCCTCACCAAGGCCCTGTACAACTCCAGTAAGACGTCCCTGCTCCTATACTCAAATCGCCTAGCTATGAAGGCCAACATACCATTTGCCTTCTTCACCGCCTGCTGTACCTGCATGTCAGCTTTCAATGACTGATGTACCATGACACCCAGGTCTCATTGCACCTCCCCTTTTCCTAATCTTCCGCAATTCAGATAATATTCTGCCTTCGTGTTTTGCCACCAAAGTGGATAACCTCACATTTATCCACATTATACTGCATCTGCCATGCATTTGCCCACTCACCTAATCTGTCCAAGTCACCCTGCAGCCTCTTAGCATCCTCCTCACAGCTCACACCACCACCCAGTTTAGTGTCATCTGCAAACTTGGAGATATTACACTCAATTCCTTCATCTAAATCATTGATGTATATTGTAAATAGCTGGGGTCCCAGCACTGAGCCCTACGGCACCCCACTAGACACTGCCTGCCATTCTGAAAAGGACCCGTTTATCCCGATTCTTTACTTCCTCTCTGCCAACCAGTTCTCTATCCACGTCAGTACATTACCCCCAAACCATGTGCTTTAATTTTGCACGCCAATCTCTTGTGTGGGACATTTTCAAAAGCCTTTTGAAAGTCCAAATACACCAAATCCACTGGTTCTCCCTTGTCAACTCTACTAGTTACATCCTCAAAAAATTCTAGAAGATTTGTCAAGCATGATTTCTCTTTCATAAATCCATGCTGACTTGGACAGATCCTGTCACTGCTTTCCAAATGCACTGCTATTTCATCTTTAATAATTGATTCCAACATTTTCCCCACTACTGATGTCAGGCTAACTGGTCTATAATTACCCGCTTTCTCTCCCTCCTTTTTCAAAAAGTGATGTTACATAAGCTACCTTTCAGTCCATAGGAACTGATCCAGAGTCGATAGACTGTTGGAAAATGATCACCAATGCATCCACTATTTCTAGGGCCACTTCCTTAAATACTCTGGGCTGCAGACTATCAGGCCCTGGGGATTTATCGACCTTCAATCCCATCAATTTCCCAAACACAATTTCCTGACTAAAAAGGATTTCCGTCAGTTCCTTCTTCTCTCTAGACCCTCGGTCCCCTAGTTTTTCCGGAAGGTTATTTGTGTCTTCCTTCGTGAAGGCAGAACCAAAGTATTTGTTCAACTGGTCTGCCATTTCTTTGTTCCCCATTATAAATTCACTTGATTCTGACTGCAAGGGACCTATGTTTGTCTTCGCTAATCTTTTTCTCTTCATATATCTATAGAAGCTTTTGCAGTCAGTTTTTATGTTCCCAGCAAGCTTCCTCTCATACTCTATTTTTCCCCCTCCTAAATTTGTCCTCCTCTGCTGAATTCTAAATTTCTCCCAGTCCTCAGGTTTGCTGCTTTTTCTGGACAATTTATATGCCTCTTCCTTGGATTTAACACTATCCCTAATTTCTCTTGTTAGCCACGGTTGAGCCACCTTCCCCGTTTTATTTTTACTCCCGACAGGGATGTACAATTATTGAAGTTCATCCATGTGATCTTTAAATGTCTGCCATTGCCTATCTACCATCAACCATTTAAGTATCATTCGCCAGTCTATTCTAGCCAATTCACATCTCAAACCATCAAAGTTACCTTTCCTTAAGTTCAGGACCCTAGTCTCTGAATTAACTGTGTCACTCTCCATCTTAATAAAGAATTCTACCATATTATGGTCACTCTTCCCCAAGGGGCCTCGCACAACTAGATTGCTAATTAGTCCTTTCTCATTACACATCACCCAGTCTAGGATGGCCAGCCCTCTAGTTGGTTCCTCGACATATTGGTCTGGAAAACCATCCCTAATATACTCCAGGAAATCCTCCTCCACTGTATTGCTACCAATTTGATTTGCCCAATCTATATTGTAGATTAATGTCACCCATGATAACTGCTGTACCTTTATTGCATGCATCCCTAATTTCTTGTTTGATGCTGTTCCCAACCTCACTACTACTGTTTGGTGATCTATACACAACTCCCACTAGCGTTTTCTGCCTTTTGCTATTCCGCAGCTCCACCCATACAGATTCCACATCCTCCAAGCTAATGTCCTTCCTTACTATTTTGTTAATTTCCTCTCTAACCAGCAACGCTACCCCACTTCCTTTTCCTTTCTGTCTATCCTTCCTGAATGTTGAATACCCCTGGATGTTGAGTTCCCAGCCTTGTCACCCTGGAGCCATGTTGCCGTGATGCCAATTATATCATATCCGTTAGTTGCTGACCGCGCAGTTAATTTGTCCACCTTATTACGAATACTCCTCACATTGAGGCTTGTCGTTTTAACACACTTTGCCCCTTTTGAATTTTGCTGTAATGTGGCCCTTTTTGATTTTTGCCTTGGGTTTCTCTGCTCTCCACTTTTACATTTTTTCTTTCTATCTTTTGCTTTTGCCCCCATTCTACTTCCCTCTGTCTCCCTGCATATGTTCTCCCATCCCCCTGCCATATTAGTTTAACACCTTGCCAACAGCACGAGCAAACACTCCCCCTAGGACATTGGTTCCGGTCCTGCCCAGGTGCAGATCGTCCGGTTTATACTGGTCCCACCTCCCCCAGAACCGGATCCAATGTCCCAGGAATTTGAATCCCTCCTTTCTGCACCACTCCTCAAGCCACATATTCATCCTACAATTCCTACTTAGCTATCCTGCAATTCCTACTCTGACTAGTACGTGGCACTGGTTCTCCCTTATCTATTCTATCAGTTACATCCTCAAAAATCTCCAGTAGGTTTGTCAAACACGATTTTCCTTTCATAAATCCATGTGGACTTTGTCTAATCCCATTGATATTATCTAAGTGTCCCGTTATCACATCCTTTATAATAGACTCCAGCATTTTCCCTACTACCGATGTTAGGCTAACCAGTCTGTAGTTCCCTGTTTTCGCTCTCCCTCCTTTTTTAAATCGTGGGGTTACATTTGCCACCCTCCAATCTGCAGAAACTGTTCCATAATCTATAGAATTTTGGAAGATGACAACCAATGTATCCACTATTTCCATGGCTACCTCTTTTAGTACTCTGGGGTGCAGATTATCAGGCCCTGGGGATTTATTGGCTTTCAGTCCCATTAGTTTCTCAAGCACTATTTTTTTACTAATAATAATTTCCTTTAATTCCTCTTACTCACTAGACCCTTGGTTCCCTAGCACTTCTGGGACGTTATTTGTGTCCTCTTCCGTGAAGACAGAACCAAAGTATTTATTTAATTGTTCTGCCATTTCCTTGTTCCCCATTATAAGTTCTCCCGTTTCTCTCTGTAAAGGACCTACATTTGTCTTCAATAATCTTTTTCTTTTTACATACTTGTAGAAACTTTTGCAGTCGGTTTTTATGTTCCTTGCAAATTTACTCTTGTATTCTATTTTTCCCCTCTTAATCAATCTCTTCATCCTTTTTTGCTGAATTCTAAACTGCTCCCAATCCTCAGGCTTGCTACTTTTTCTGGCAACTTTGTATGACTCCTCTTTGGATCTAATACTACCCTTAATTTCTTTTGTTAGCCATGGTTGGGTCACTTTTCCTTTTGTATTTTTGTGCCAGAAAGGAATGTATAACTGTTGCAATTCATGCATTCGTTCCTTAAATGTTAGCTATTGCCTATCCACTGTCATGCCTTTTAATGAATCTTCCCAATCTATCATAGCCAATTCATTCCTCATACCTTCATAGTACCATTTGTTTAGATTTAGGACCCTAGTTTCGGATTGGACGACTTCACGTTCCATCTTAATAAAAAATTCAATCATGTTATGGTCACTCTTCCTTAAAGGACCCCGCACAACAAGACTGTTAATTAACCTTTTCTCATTGCACAATACCCAATCTAGAATAGACTGTTCCCTAGTAGGTTCCTCAACGTACTGGTCTAAAAAATCATCTCGCACACACTCCAGGAATTCATCCTCCACAGTATTATTACTAATTTGGTTTGGCCAGTCTATATGTAGATTAAAGTCACCTACGATTACTGTAGTACCCTTGTTACATGCATCTCTAATTTCCTGTTTGATGCCATCCCCTACGTTACCATTACTGTTTGGAGGCCTAAAGGACAACTCCTCCCAATGTTTTCTGCCCCTTGGTGCTCCTTAGCTCCACCCAGACTGATTCTACATTTTGCTTTTCTGAGCCAATATCCTTTCTCACAATTGCTCTGATTTCATCCTTTACTAACAATGCCACACCACCCCGTTTTCCTTTTTGCCTGTCCTTCCTCGAATATCCTTGGATATTCAGTTCCCAACCCTGGTCACCCTGCAACCATGTCTCCGTAATTGCAACTATATCGTATCCGTTTACATCTATTTGCGCTGTTAATTCGTCTGCCTTATTACGAATGCTTCGTGCATTCAGATACAATGCTTTTAAATTTGTCTTTTTAATATTATTTGACATCTTAACATTATTTTGTACTATAGCCCTATTTGTCTTATCACTATTTTTTCTTACCTGGACCCTATTTGTTAGTGCACTCTTTTGTTTGTATGCTCTATCCCTTCCTGACATTATCTGGTTATCCTTACCACAATCACTTTCCGGCATTGCTTCCTTTTCTTTTCTCTTTAGCATTCTAGATTTCTCTCCAATGGGACCCTCCTCCACCACCCCCCCCCCCCCCATTTAGTTTAAAGCCCAGTCTACCTCCCAAGTTATTTGGTTCGCTCGAACTCTGTTCCCAGCATAGTTCAGGTGTAGTCCGTCCCCACGGAACAACTCTCTTTTTCCCGAGTATTAGTGCCAGTGCCCCACGAATTGAAACCCACTTCTCCCACACCAACCTCTGAGCCACGCATTCATCTCCCTGATTCTATTGACCCTATGCCAATTTGCTCATGGCTCAGGTAATAATGCAGAGATTATTACCTTTGTGGTTCTGCTTTTCAATTTAGTCTTTAGCTGCTAAAACTCTCTCAGCAGAACCTCTTTCTTAGTCCTACCTATGTCATTGGTACCTATGTGTACCATGGCAACTGGATCCCCCCCCTCCCAGTCCAAGCTCTTCTCCAGCCTGGAGGAGATGTCCTTTACCCTGGCACCGGGTAAGCAACACAGCTTTCGGGACCCATGCTCTCGGCTGCAGAGAACCCTATCTATCCCCTAACTATACTGTCCCCTACTACAACCATCTTCCTCTTTACTCCCCTTGCTTAAATGGCTTTCTGCACCACAGTGCCTTGGTCAGTCTGCTCATCCACCCCACAGTCTGCACACTTGTCCACAAGGGTTACAAGAACCTCAAATCTATTGGACGAGTGCAGGGACTAAGGCTCCTGTAATACTGCCTCCTGGATCCCATACCTGCCTCACTTGCAGTCACACTCTCCTGTCCCTGACCATGTGTCAATTCTAAAGTATTTAATCTAGAGGGTGTGGCTGCCTCCTGGAGCAAAAGGTCCAGGTAACTTTCTCCCTCCCTGATGTCTCGCAATGTCTGCAGCTCTGACTACAGCTCCTCAATTCGGAGCTGAAGTTCATCGAGCCGCAGATGTAGTCGCCCTGGACCAAAACGTCCAGACGCGCCCAAATATTGCATCGCCTGTTCTCCCATTATTTTATTTAATTAATTAGTTTAGTGTTAATCAAAGTATTTACCATATACTTTATTAAATTAGTTAAATAAATAAAGGTTAGTTTTTAGAATTTAGTTATATGCTATATGTTCATTTAAAACTTAGCCCACAATCACTACCAATCACTTACCTGCCTTACCTGTGATGTCACACTGCAGAGTTCTCCCCACCCAGAGCCATGCGATCTCCTGGGAGAGGCAAATAAACAGATAAAAACCCAGGCCAATTGGGGAAAAAAATCTGGGCAAATTCAATTCCGACCCAATTAGGCAATCGAAACTCATCCAGGAGATCACACTGGCTGTATTAGATTCCTTCAAGTTGCAGGTCTGCTGCAGCTTTTATCCCCACTCTCAGGCTTCGGTCTGCTCCCGCTCAGGTACGATGCCACTCTGCGGAAAAAGTTAGGATAAACAAGGCAAAGACTTGAAGCGTCGACCACTCTGACCCTCCCCCACTTCCACCGCGCTAGTGGTGGCTATTCCGACCCGACCGCACTTCCACCCCGATGATGAGACCACTTCCACCCCGCTCCAAAAAAACGCACAAAGACCTGAATTTCTCCGAATTGTTTGCCCCGTGCGTTGGGATAGACGGACCCCTTTGAAATCGGTAGGTGCGCCCCGTTTCGGGTGGAGGACAATTTTGACCCCTTAATGTCTTAAAGTATGATTTTTAGTTGTTTCTCTTTAATATGAAAGAATGTCAAACATTCAGACGATGTATACATGCAGAGTCTAACATAAGTGTTATTTTTCTAGTGACTTTGAGTATAAGGACATCCCGATGGATATTGCACAGCTTCCTAATCTTCCCGAGAAAACCTCTGAATCATCCGAGACTTCTGATTCCGAATCTGATTCGAAAGAAAACTCAGGTATTGCTGATAAATATTAAATCTATCACTAGCAGTATCTGCCTCATTCCAAAGTCCAAAAGCTTCCATGGATCCATATTATTGTGTATTCTTCCTATAGTTTATTAGCGCTTCCATTAATTATAGTTGCCAAACATTTCAAAACAAGTTAATGACTGCATAATGCAAAGCATGCAAATTCAAGTCAAAAGGTATTGCTATCTCCGTTTACCAGAAGCATACATTTGAGTATCCTACTGTGTACAGCATCCTCTGGGATGTATCATAATGTTGACAGGAATAGATTAAGAATTAATAGGTTGGTGTTGCATATATGACAGATCATTTGTAATTGTAAAGATTCCAGCTACCTACAGGTATCTGTCACTATTAGTTTTGTTGTTTGCACACCAGTATAATTATTTTTAAACAAGCAAAGTTCATTCTTTCAATTTCTGATGCTTGCCCCATATCATATGTAACTGTACAGTGCGATGGCCAGCATACTGACTGAAGGACTCCACAATACACATATTGGACCATAAAGCACTGAAAGAAGCCCTAAGGTTGATAACAGTGTTACAGGCACTTCTTTTGGTGTGACTGCGAGTTAGATTTGCAACAGCAACCAATACTTATGCCTCCTTTTCACTACAAGGACACTAGTAGAGGGAACCCTACAGTATAATTAGCCAGATGCTCTTGCCATTGGTGGCATCAAAACCCTGTCCAGTAGGGTTTGATGAAAACCGAGCATTTATAATTTAAGCTTTATGCAGTTTAAGAACTTTATTGATCCATATTATTGTTCCCTGAAGCAATGATAAACAGCTACCATCAGTGCCACTTGCCATCAGATCCATCATTTTGAGTGTGGCCCCAAGTGGGCTCATCTCTCAGCCTGCTCCTGTAGCCAGTGATACTCAGTTAGCATCGATGACACATACAGATCTTCCCCCTGATATTGAGGAATGCCCGAGCCAGATTATCAAATTCAATAATGCAATTTTGAACTAACTGCACTTGCACAAGAACTGTGTATGCAGTTGCTTTAGAGTTATCCTTACTATATCCAAGCCATTGTGTATCCACAAACCTTGCCTGTGGACTGCTATTACCAAGTCCATCCTGCAATAGAAATAGCCCAGACTAGCAGCAAGGGATTGGGTACAATTACTGAAGCACTACCATTGAAACAGTTCAGGGATATAAAAGGGCTGCATTGTCTACAGTATCGAATTCACAAGTCACCCAGACATTCTTTGGGTGGACTGCCCATTACAACCAATATTAAGTGGCCTTGGCAGGAAATTAACCAAGGAGCTATTCTGCTGACTTCTCACCAATCACTGCCACTTCCAAGATTTTCCACTGGAAATGATGGCAGATGTTGAATACGCCCTGAAATGGGTGGCCATATTCAAAGTAGCTACCAATGATGAAGTACGGGTTGGCAGGAGACACTTTAAATTTTAAATCCTTTCTTGGGGAGTGGAATTGATCATGGGGCCTGCATCGCCATTGTCCACGCACACACCTTCAATGTGAGCTCCTCAGCACAACAGATATACCATTAGGAGCCTGATAGTAAGATGCATGTAAGAGTCCAGTTCCTTCCCTCAGTATCGCTGATTTGAAGGTTCTCTCTGGCCGTGCCAAGATTGATATATATCCTCATAAGTTTTCATAGCACCACAATATCATGGCTGTCGGAAACCTCAGTGTTTAGTTACATAGAATTTACAGCAGAGAAACAGACCATTCGGCCCAACAGGCCTGTTCTGGTGTTTATGCATCTCACGCGCCTTCTCCCACCCTACTACATCTAAACCTATCAAAATACCCTTCTATTCCATTCTCCCCCGTGTACTTATCTAATTTCCCTTTAACTGCATCTATGTTATTATTTGCACTCCATGTGTTAGTGAGTTCCACATTCTCCCCACTCTCTCAGTAAAAAAGTTTCTCCTGAATTCCTTATTAGATGTATTAGTTTATGTTTATGGCCTATTCCTAATTATCAGCTTATTTCAGATGATTTCTAGAAAAAAAAGCTCAATTAGGGAGCAGGATATAGAAATATCACAATGTGTGGTGATATTGCCACTGGAAGCTTTGGGCCATCAGTCTGTTTTTCCAGTTGTAGGGGAAGGTGTGCAGCTGAGGAATTATGGATAAAAGGAAAATAATGAGTCACTGAAGAAAACCAAGTAGGAAAATTATATTTAAAATACCATTTTTAATGGAAAACAGCAATGCCTGCTGCAGAGGTACATGTAAATTTAATACTTTGTATTGTGGGTGAATATTTTCCAGTAGGTCCCCCAGCTGCAAAGATTGATTGCGATTGATGAGTATAAAAAATACGGAAGTGCAGTATTTTGCATTTGTTATTCTGTGTCATGCTGAGTTGGGTGACATTTTGGATAACAGAAAAATAAGTCCTCCTCCACCCCAAACAACTGTAGAGTTGATTTTAATTACGGGCGGAGAATGGGCGGGTGACACTGCAGCCACCGCCCGCCTGTTCTTGCCAGCCGGAGTCCCGAGGCATTTAGCAGCCCAGGCCTCACTTCCATTCTGCCAGTGAGCTGTGGGCGCCAAACATAAGCCGCGGCGAATCTCGCCAGTTCTAGGCTGACAGGAAATCGTCCGCCTCTCACACTGAGTAACCTGATAGTTGAAGCCTGAGGATGGGGTGGGGGTGGGGGCTGGGAGGGGTTGGCTGCGGCTGCAGGTGGAGCCGTTCCCAGGGGATGTGCCTCGGACAGGTCAACACCAACCCAGATTTTTATTAGGGGCCTATTTAAAACACTCCTACTCCTGTTGGCCGCACCCAAAAAAAATTATATGGACCCAGATTTGGCTGAAAAAAATAATGGCATCCGAATGACGTGCACTATTATTAATGTGTGAATCAGCCAGCAATTTGTGGTGGGGAAGAGATATTCACCCTCCTTCTCAGTACTTCCTGTGTTTATTTTGCGTCCTTTATTCTCATTGGTTAAGGATATACTCTGTCCTGTTACTCACCAAGGTCGCAGATGACCTGTTGCCCTTGCTGCACTATTATCAGCTCGATACTTCCAGAAAATTTGGGGGCAAAAAATGTTTGAACCTAAACATGCAAGAACAAGTCTAACTAACAGGGCACGCTCCAGCAAAACCTGCGCCATTGAAATTATCTATTAAAAAAATTCCTGAACCGTTTTCTGAGCAGCCTCAGGACGGCAGATTAAGTTGCTCATCCCCCGGTACAAATGCTTTGGTTAATTTAACGAGGCTGCCACCTGGGCACCCTGGTCCATCCTAAATGGCGGTGGGTGGAAACCGGACGATGAGCGCAGCTACTACCGTTCCGTTTCCTTCCCCCCACCCGGTGAACTGAGTTCAAAGGATTCCTTATCATCAATTTGAGCTGCAGTTGATCTCAATTCAGCAACCAGATGTCCCAGTATCACTGGAACTGTCTCTGATTTATTGATCCCATCCTGGATAAAACATTTAGGACAACTTTATATCCTCTGTCTAATTTATTCATCCTTCCAATGTTGTCTGTTTCTAAGTGAATTTGGACTCTGCAGGTTAGGCGCACAAACTGAATCTGAACACAAGTCATAAATCCAGCCTGCAGTTTGTGTAAAGTCACTTTTTTTCTGATTTTGTTTAAGAATGAGCAAAGGGAACTTGGCCCTGTCCTTTAAAATCTTCTGCTCTCTTTTTTCATTTCAAAATCAAAAGCTTTGGATTAGCAAACTGGAAATCTGGTCATCTTACTTTATATAACCCTACTTTGGTAACTACATTTATATTTCTAGAACTACAACTTTTAAATTTCATCTGTACTTTCAACAAAGAATATGAACAGGTATAAAACTCGGTCATTTTATCAGGAGTTGCACTGTGTTTACTTGAAGCCAGTAATCTCTGTACTATTTTCCAGACTGATTGGTGTCTGTTATAATCAACTGTTTCTCAGAGAGACTGATGTTTTTTTTACCCCATCTCCTCCAGAGGACAATGAGAATTCCAAGTCAGATGAGAAGGGAAACCAGTCTGAAAACAGTGATGATCCCGAGTCGGATAGGAAGAAGCAGTCTGGGAGCCACTCAGACCATGAAATGAACTGCAATGACGACGGCAATAGCTCCAGCAACCAGGACAGCAGGGACAGTGATGATAGCTTTGAAAATTCAGACTTTGAGAGTCAGAAAGCAGCAGAGGACAGCTTTGGTACCTTTGGTTCTATGCAGATCAAAGTAGAACGATATGCAGGCAGCGAATCAGAGATGCGCTTGCCAAACCGCGAATCAGTGACCTCAGACAGTGCCAAGGATTCGGACAGCGCAGGAGAAGTGAACATCCAGTCTTCCAGCAAACACCAGAAGAGGAAGAAGAGGAGAAAAAAACAAAAAGGAGGCAGTGTTACACGTAGGAGGCTGTTGAGTGCTTCGAGCCCTAATGGACTTGACTCAAACATAGTAGACCAGCCACAACTGCTGTCTTCACCAAACAGTGCCTCAGTGCTTAAAATTAAAACAGAAATAACAGAACCTATAAATTTTGATAATGATAGCAGTATTTGGAATTACCCTCCTAATAGAGAGATCTCAAGGAACGAATCCCCCTATAGTATGACTAAGCCCCCGAGCTCTGAGCACTTCCCCACTACACAGGCCAACACTAGTTTACATGTCACCATTCCAGACTCTGTTCTCACCCCACCGGGGACGGAAAATACTGCCAGTCGTAAAACTCAGTTCAGCACCTCATCCAGCACTACCTTAGCTCCTGTCACAGACCCTCTATCTCCTCCTCTCTCAGCCTCCCCTCGAGACAAGCAGCTCAGCGGCACCAGTACCACTAGTTCTGTGCTATACACCAGTGACCTAGAAACACTGCAGAGGTTACAGGCTGGTAATGTGGTGCTTCCCCTAGTTCATAGGGTGACAGGAACCCTAGCTGCCACCAGCACTACTCCTCAGAGGGTCTATACCACTGGCACCATTCGGTATGCCCCAGCTGAGGTGACCTTTGCCATGCAGGGCAACCTGCTGCCTAACACTCATGCTGTTAACTTTGTGGATGTTAACAGTTCCAGTTTTGGGTTAGAGCCCAAGACGCCAATGGAAATGCTTTATCACCACGTACATCGAATTAATATGTCAGGGCCATTCGGGAGCACTGTGAGTGGGGCCAGTCTGGCCCAAATGCCTGCAGGAAATGTGTTCACAACAGCAGAGGGACTCTTTTCCACACTTCCGTTTCCTGTGTACAGTAATGGCATTCACACCACACAAACGCTGGAACGTAAAGAGGATTAAACTATGACCATATACTGTGTTCAGTATTATACTCTGAGGCATAGACAATGTTTTCAGCTGAATTCTAGTGCTAGCACTTTGAACTTGAGCAGGTCAGCTCACGCCATCAATACAACAGTTCTCATGTCTCTCTTGAACTATGACTAATCATTCTGTAATGTAAAGAGTTATTTTTTTGCCTTCAGAAAGTTGAATTACCGGTTAATTGTAAATGTTCCTTCCAAGATGTGTTTTCCTTTGCATCTTTGTGAAGATGCCTTTAATGTGTACATGCCTCTGCCATAAGATGCAAATGTAATGGTGAAGAGATTGTAAAATGAGAGAATCACAGATTTTAATCTATAATGATCTTGATATGATCAAGGTTGAAGGAGGTAAGTATAGGAAGATGACCCTGTTTGACTAAGTCAGACTTTAAAGGGGTTCTTTTTTTTTTCCTTTTTAAAAATAGGGCATAGTATTTTGGAATTTTATGCAGAGTTTAATTCTTTTTTATGATTCAGATTTTTCTTACTTGCACATAAAGCAATTTGGGTTCTTACATAATTTGATTCTGGCCTGTGACTAGAATGTTAAACTCTTGAAAACTGTAGGAAGATGGAATCCATGTGTAGTTAATGAACCATAAGTAGACATTACTTCTGCTACCATGGTGCTACCGTTATTAATCTTTGTTGTCTTCATAAAATATGCAGCATATGGGCTGGAATTTGTGGGAGAGTGCTGTTTTGTACTAGACAAATGGATTTAGTTGCTAGCTTGTGGCTGCAGTATCCTCATTTTCTTATAACCAGGATCTGTGTTAGCATTTTCTGCAGCCATGCAAACTTTACCTCCAGACTAAAAAAAACAAAGCCTCAAGCCGTTTTTATAGTCGTTCTGCCTTGTTTCAAAGTGCTTTAAGGAAACTCAATAAGATTGAGTTGAGGCGAGATACTTGCATTTATTTTCAGCTATATTTTTTCTCAGTATAACTGAGGCTAATCTGCAACTTAAAATAACGTTGTTTTAGAGTTTTAAGAAGAATATTTAACATGTTATGTTTCTTTATTCTTTTATTTTGTTTACTGAAATAGAGGAAATTCTAATTGTACTCTAGTTGTTAGTACTGAAACAGAAATTCAAGATTGGGTTTATAAGCTTGGAATAGGTACACAAATCAAAACTGCACATGAATTAATAGACTCACAATTCTATTTTTCTGTCATCATTTTGCCAAAAAAACACATTCTAGTGTTTGACACTATTTGTGATTGTCAGTATAAATGCTTCTTTCACTCCATCTTTGGCAGCTGTTCATTAAGGCATCTAATAATGAGAGTGAGATCAGTAACGTGTACAATGTGTAAGTGTCCTTGACTGTCAGTCCCATTGCAAAATTTAATGTGTGTTACTATATGCAGTATATACTAAGCTAATGTGGCAATATTGTCCTTTGTCTTCACTGTGCTTTATCTCTAGTCTGCAATGGTCAGTTTCATTACCGCAATTCTCGTGAACCAGTGATTCTTGGGAGGTGATGTTTTTTGTGTGATGGCCTTCCTCTGTAGTGTCACCTTATGCTGCTTCCACTGTCTGTATACCTTTTGTTTCTACTGTTGCTTTGCTGTGTATTCTTCAGACCTCTCTCAGAGATAAAAGACTCTTAACTAGCTCATGGTTAATGGAACCATTTTCACAGAGGAATTCTGGGTATGACTTATCTTCCATCTTGCCAAACAATGCACTAAATAGCCGGGCTCAGATGTATGTGACAGATTGCCGCCATGGAGCCTCAGCTATAAACATTCCCAGAGTCCCTTGTGCTCTAACTGCAAACAATAGCTAAAACAGCAAAAGGAGCTGTTTTTTTAAGTGTTTCTGTGTTGGTGTCAGATGGTTTCTGGTGATTTGAACTAACAATAATCACAGCTGCTGTCAAATCACATAGTGTTTCAAATTACAGTATGAAAAATTCATCACCTGTGAAGGCTGTGTCTGTGTTTTTAACTATTTCTTGTACAAGTATATAAAATATTTTATGAGGAATTGGTGCCAAGTAGCTGAACAACGGGGTAAGGGGTTCTGTTAGTATCAATGTTAACAGTGTTACAAACTCTACAATACAAAACAATTAAAAGTAAATTTAAAGAGACAACAATGGTACATTTATTTTTGTGGTTCAAACTTCAAGCTAACTGAAGCTAACCTTCTGAGTGCCTGGCTTATTTAAAAGAACATTTCATTGATCACAGATAATGCTGCAAACCAGAAATGTACATACTTCATTTACAACAGGATTCTTTTATACTTTTGTAGATTATTTCATCAATTCAAAGAAACATGTCATACATGGTTATGTAACTTGATTTTATCATCCTGCAAATGCCATATTCATAATAAACTTCTCTTGGATTTGTTACTATCTGGCATCATTCTTTTACACATACATCCAAACTATTAATACATTAAAGCAAGTAATGAAGCTTTAAACATCTCATGCACATGATATCAATATTGTCATAATCAGTAACCTATATTTTATGGCGGTTTTATTTACCAGTCATTATATAGTTCTGTAGATATGAAAAACACCGTAAATCACAGCCTTAAAGAGATTTCTTTGTGCTTGTGGTTTCTCAAGTAAGGAAGTTATAAAATATGTTTATCAGCACATGCATAACACAAGAGTGAAATTAAGTTATGCTAAACAGTTTCCCAAAATCTATTCCTTCCAATGAAAGTACACAGTCAATATTTACTGATGTGTTAGTATTGATCTAAATATCTATGTTAATCAGAGTGTTAATATAACCTTGTTCAAAAAGCTAATGGCAGTTGGAAATTATGGGCAGTTTGTGTGTTGTCACTTTATCCATCAAGGACTAGGTTGGAATGTCCCGCTCTCTTATAATTTCACTTAGAACTTGGAGTGTTTTGTGCATTCATTCTAAACTTCAGATTATAAACTATACTGCTCATTACAAGTGTCAATTTTGTATTTTTTCTTTGAACAGTTTTAACATATTTAGATATAGTGGGAGACTCCAAATGGACAAATGTCACAGTGGCCATTAAAATATTCTCTTTATTCACTTGCATCTATTGAAGAAGGGCTATGGAAGATATTGGGAATTATTTGACACTTAAGCAAGTGTTCCTTGTTAAAGAATTATAATTAACATGGTGGTCATTAACTTATGCAGAGCACTACATTATATTTGACATACTTAGCTTCTTTAATTGCTAAATATTAAACTGTTTCACTTAGCCCTTTGCTGACTCGGCCACTTTGAGATTTAAGGGAAATCAAATAGTTCCCCTTTGTGTATTTTCCTAAAGCAATAATCTCCTTCAGATCAGGATACTGCCACATACCTGTCGAACTGCACACTAGTGGCTCAGGAAAACCCATTGGTGTGAAAAACAGACATTTGTTTGACAAACAAGACCTACTATGGTAAATAATCTCCCTTTTTGCAAAGACTTATGCCTACTGTAACACAACACATTGATATGAAAGTTCAGAACACATGGGACATGCTTGTATGTATAGTGCACTTTGAAAAAAGGGAGAGTTCTAATCTTGTATTTTTGTATACGCTGGTGTAAAAAAATGCTACAGCAGTCCCAAAAGAGCAGTTAGTCTGGATTTACAAAGTGGCAGATGAAAAGCATTATTTCCTCTTCCCTATAGTACCTGCAGCATGTACTGTCTGCAGTATTTTGGTAAGGAATTTTCCTCAAGTATATATTGGTTCAGAAAAGATGTTTTCTAGTTTACTTTTCATATTGTTTCCCTCAAAGAATACAAATATTAAATCTGATCTAAAGTGGTTTACTGAGTAGGACGGTCTTTTCAAGAAATAAATATAATTTGAAGTTGTTTCACAGTCATGGTGACTTATACCCATTTCTCAAATGAGTATTAAAGACCCATAACTCAGCAGTGCTTGCAAGTCATGATGATGATGTGTATGAGGAAAGGAACTGCCATCACTGACTCGTATCAGGGAGATGTATGGTTAATAATGTGGGTGTGTGGCACTTAGCAGAACCTAGATGGCTTTTTAAAGAGGGAGTCTCACTACCAGTGTCGTTTTCAAAAATCAACATCAACAAGAATTCTGACTAATGTTTAAAAATATCTTCTGCTTTATCATGTCCATTTTTTTTGAAGATCGTTAAAGCACTTGGGATTGATGACTGTATCTACTGATATTAATTCAGCTCCTTGATACTGTTAGGCACAATCACTCCTCCCAGGCATTTTTCCTCATTGTGTCATTATTCCCCATTTCAACAACAATAATCAAACTAGACAAAAATAGACAAAAACTAAAAAGAAAAGATTGTTGAATTTATTCATAAATATTTGTAAGGCTGGGGGTTTCACAGTGGGTTAGTCCATTATTCTTTCATCTAGATTTAAATCCCGTCTGGACTGATGAGATGAAAATCTCCTCTCCGTCAGCTGTAAAGGCCCTGTGTAAAAATGTGCTTGATCAGTCTGAGCCCTGTTTCTTGTGGGTATGAGTCCATAACAAAACTACCAATAATTCTGGACAAACTCTAAAAGAATTAGCCATCTCACTCAAAGAGGCCATTCTGATAGCTGCTGTGGGGAATGTGAAGTTTTGCACCAGTACTGTTCTGAAGTTGGGGTTAAAGTGCATCAAGGCAGGATAGAGGGAATTTTACTCTACATTATTCAACAGCTGGCCAGGGTGTACTTGATGCTATCATTTACATGGCATTCTCTGGCACTAGCCCTCATTGACCCAATGAGCACAAATATTCACTAAAAACAAAATTAGTTCTTTGTGCTTGATTTTTGAAAAAGAACCTGATGGTAAGGCTCCTCTTTAAATGAATTCTGGGAAATCTTGCTGTTGCTGAGCCATTGCATGTTATTTTACATGCATGTATTCTTTATGATTTTAGTACATGTGAAAGGTTCTTGTGAAGAATGAAGTTATACATCTTACCTATTGAATTAAACTTAGCCCTTACAATATACTGCAGCTTTAACTGAGTTATTAAGGCACTAGCAACATGAAATTTAATCAATTTAGATAGTTACTCTTCTTTTCTATTCCTGGGACCTCTGTTGATAAATCATCTTTGCAACTCTCATTTCAAAGCACAATATAACTAGTTATTCATTTGATTAGTAATAAATAGAGTAAATTATTAGTAAAGGAAATATTACGTTCCATGACAGATTCCAATGCAAAATGTAGCATAATACCTTTATTATGTGTTAAATCCCAACATTTTTTATTTGTGCAGATTCTGTTGCAACTATTAGCAAAATGAAGTGGGCAGCACAAGCCTGTACCTGGGAAATGTTCCAGTTGTTATAAATCCATCTGCAAAAACATAAAAACCATAACAGGGCAAAATACTCTTCACCATCTCATAGTTTGTTCATGCATTTACAATATATGTAGATCCTCTTTGAATTACATTTGATAATATGATTATTATCTGCTGACATTTGCAACTAAGAAGCTTACAGCTCAAAAGATACGGGGGCTGGAAGAAAAAAAACAGAAAAACACTTCTCTAATAAAATAACAATTATATTGTTGGAAAGTCTTATGTAGGTTAATAAAACCATCATTATATGTGTCAAGAATCATTTGGTATACTGTTGGAGTACCTGATAATTTTTGTCATTTTAGATTTGGAAGGATTCTTGGTTTGTATCTAGAATGAAAATATTACATTTTGGCTTAGCTGGGATGAGGTTCTATTTTCTTTTCATAATCTTTTAAAATGTAACCTTGAAACCCTCCATTGATGAAATTTAGTGAGTTAATTATATTCTGAGCTTGTTACACTCACATGTAGCTTAACCAGGTCAAATTAATTCTGATTAAGTGAATCTAGGTGCAACTTGCCTGGGATTCTTTTATTCTGTGCATTCTCCTAGGCTGAAATAAATTCAATATAAAAAGATTTTTCTTTAAGCCATGAGAAGAATGGCCTATTCCTTAACAGATTTACATAAAATGGTTACACTGCATCTCTCCAGTCCGGTGGATGATATGTTTATAAATTATTGATCATCTTGTAATTAACCTTCTGTGGAATTGAATGAACTGAATTCAGTCAAAGTGAGCCATCCCTTGAACAGCTTAATAGAATAGATAAAGCTGGGCTTTTGTTTAAGTAATTTTATTGATGTCATGTCTGGTCTCCAAATCTATATGTAAGACCACTAGAACTACATTCAGATTGATTTGTAAGCATTCTGGTTAAGATAACACACATTATTGCTTTGAAAATTACTTTAATCATGAGCCTATATATGTAAACCAACATATTATGGACATCAAAAGAGAGGAAAGTTTTCAATTCCAAAGTTCTTAGTCTGCTGCTTTGGTTAGTTGGAATGATGCAAGGCAGTCGATATCTAGTAGAATGCTCCTTCTTGTTTTTCATAGCTCTTCCTCAAGGTCAGTCTTTGCCTCTAGGCATTAAATCTACAAAGAAATGAAGTAGAACCTCTGTGCTTACAATTAGTCAGATCATCTGAAAAGTGGATAATGAGAGAATCATAGCCCCTAAGATGTTTAACATACAAATATAGTACACACATAAAATCCTAAATTGGGGAAATGGAAATGAGTCTGTCGAGATCTCATTTCCTTTTTAAAGCTTGTAACACCAAAGTATTATGTGGCAAATATGATCTGTAAATGTATCAATTGTAATTTAAAACTTGATTAATCAAAAACAAAACCTTTCGAAATTCAGGCTATTTGTTCATCGACTCAGGATTTGCAGGCTGCATTTCTGACAGACAAAAATAAGAAAATGATAAAAGCAGCTTAGTGATATATTGAAATTTGAAGTACAAAATTGTTTGTTGAATATTGCTTTAACTATAAGGTGAATATGGAATTTCTATGAATCTGGAACATTCTAAGTGATCTTTATCACTTAAAATTTAACTTTAATTTTTTGCTTTTCAATAATCTATGCTATATAAGGAAGGACATGCTGAAGGTGTTATAGCAGAAACTGCATCATTCTTTGTAATAGTTTCAAAAATTATTTCACAAAAATTATTGCAGACACACACAAGTACTTTTAAATATGTGCATATATCAGTTGAAAAGTCTATCTTGTATGTTTCAAATGCCTCGAGGCTTTGCATTCATATTTTATTAGGTTTAAGTTTGGTGCAGTAAGCTAAGCAGGCAGATTCCCCATATTTAATTAGTAGTGACAGTTCGGCATGAGTCCTGAAAATTGTACTCCCAAACAACATTAAGGGGCTGATTTTAACTTGGTCAAATTGGCATTGACAAGGCGGTAATGGAATCAAAATGGGGTCAGTACTGTCACAATTTTAAATGGGGCCTTCCAATGCGTGGCTGAAGCACCCATCTTTTCAGGCGGTAGGTCCTTTTGCTATGCAAATAGGGGCCCCGGTACATACAAAGTACCCCGACTGCCCTTTTAGGATAGAACTGTTGGGAGTGTTTGCTGTGCATACTCTGACCAGGTTTACTGGTGGTACTGCCAAAGAGGACCAAAAACAGTAAGTTTTTAAATTATTTTTGTGGGGCCAGGAGGAGCAGGAGTGCTTCACAAAAGTAATCTGGGGCACTGCCACCGAGGATCATGTGTTTGGGCTGAGTCAACACTCAAGGTAGGTGCGCTTTCTTTCCTTACACAGCTGTGTGACTTGGAGATTGATACTCCACAAAAAAAGGTCTACACTTCACAGGAGAAGTAAACATGCACTTGCACAATGAAATGTGTCAAGGGAGTAGGACATGGCTGAGGGAAGCAATGTAATATTAAAGGCTAGATAATATTTAAACTCTGTAACAGGGAAACAATGTTAACTTGCTGATAACACAAGATTGCCACTGGGGGGGAAAATGTCCAATAATTAGCTGAGCATCAGTTCAGCTCAGTGATAGTATTCTCACCTCTGAGTCAGAAGGTTGTCAGTTCAAGTCCCACTCCAGAGACTTGAGCACAAAATCCAGGCTGACACTCCAGTGCAGTACTGAGGGAATGCTGCACTGGCGGAGGTGCTGTCTTACGGATTAAATGTTAAACCAAGCTCCATCCGCCCTCTAAGAAGGATGGCAATATTCAAAGAAGAGCAAGTGAGTTCACTCCTGTGTCCTGGCCAATATTTACCCCTCAAACAATATCACAAAAAAAAAATGATCTGGTCATTATCAGATTGCTGTTTGTGGAACCTTGCTGTGTGCAAATTGGCAGCTGCGTTTCCTAGATTACAATAATGACTGCACTTCAAAAGTACCTCATTGACTTTAAAGTGCTTTGGGACATCATGAGGTCATAAAAGGTGCTATATAAATGCAAATTATTTTTTTCTTTCTAACTGCGCCTCAGTCCAGCTTCCCCAGTGGTGCATGCAAGTTCACAGCTTTGAGTAAACCTTTCATAATTGCCTTTAAGGCTGCTCTTAAATCAACCAAAGGCTTTCCCACTAGAATGGAAAATCAGCTCCATACAGTAATTCATCCAATGGTTTGGTCAGAAGTGAGCAAACTTGTCGAGCCAAAGCAAGCGAGCCCTGGGGTTCATAACTGAGCTACTGAGCCGGGCTGGCTGTGATCAGGAAAACCAGGTCTACATGCGGCCTAACTAGTGACCTTTAAGTGAACTGCTGCAAACCGTCAGCAAAAAGTTAAGCTTTTAAAACATACTTAACTCAGTGTGGTGCCAAGCAAGAGTGCTCCTTCTGCCAATGCTTTAAAAAATTGTGAATGGAAATAGGTATGTTATTTTTGTAAAAGCGATAGAAGGAAATAACAGGAATGTTGAGAATCTGAAATAATGGAATATGCTGGAAGTGCACAAATGGTCAACAAACTTGAAAAAGAACAAGGCTAGTTAATATTTCAGGTGGGGCTCTCCATCAGAACAATTTTAAGCAAAATTACTCTTGAAGTCAGAATACAAAATAATCAGAAACAAGATGGCATTCTCTGTGAATCCTTCGAAACTACCAGAACTGATATCTGCTCCACAAAATGTTTGTTGATAGATCCACCACTGACAAAATGGTTGCTCTAAGTGGTTATTCAACAGATATTATCTCACAAAATATCCATCATCATGGCCTTTAAAAGGAAACATTGATGCATATATAAATTACAATCTGGTGTATTTATGTAACCTGGCACATGTCTAAAAACTTAAACTTAACAAGTTATATGTGAAGTATATGTAAATCACTGCAAGCAAGTCAAAAATGTTAATCGATTCCAATTATTCTTATGGTTTGTGAAAAATATGTAATTGCAAATGTCAAAGCTAGATTAGAATGGTTTTAATAACAATGATTAGTGAAACTTCTCCTTAATAAATTGCAAGGTGCATAAGTCATGTTCAGTCTGGTAAACCATGACCAAGGGTAACTGAACTCTATAGAAGATTTTCATTTACTCTATAATGTCAGCTACTCTATAGTGATTGGTATGTATATCTGCAATATTGGGCTGGATTGTACCAACCTTGGCGGATCCATGGCGGGCGATGTCTGTGGTGGGTCCCGGCCTTGCTGCTGGCTCCATCCCACTCTGTGAAATTAATTTCCCCTGAATGGGCTTGTTAAGTCCGCCCAGCGCGTTTCCCGACAAATTGAAGGAGGCTGGTCTGATGACGTCATTTGATGATGCATCATTAAAGGGACCATGCACAAAGTTTCTTTGATATTTGTGCTGTTAGTGTTCTACAGCATTGAGGTGCTGCAAATACTGACAAGCGCTGCTCAAAGGGCTGCACCCAGGCTCTCTTATGGAGGGAGTCATAGCACGCAGGGAGGTTCTCTTCCCTTCCAATGGGTGGAAGAGACCTCCCCAGGAGACCAACGTAGCCTGGTTGCACATTGCACAGGAGGACACAAGCAGAGATGTCGTCAGGAGGACCAGGCTACAGATGCACAAACCTTTCAATGATCTCAGTAGATCATGAAATGTACTACAGAGCCAACTCAACTCATCACATCCTTATCACTGTGCCTTCCCTACCCTACTCCTGCACATCCTTGCACCAACTTACCTTGCACCTCCACCCATCCCTCTCGATCCACATGATCACTTCCCCATCTCACTAGCCACCCTTCACATTCACCCTCATCCTAGTTCAATCATGCCAACTAACAACACACAAAAGTAGGCATGTTCATGTAAAGTTTCTATTAATGTGCTGTCAAACATTGAAATCTTTATTTTCAACACTGCGTTCTTGGACAGATTTGTGTGCAACTTTGGAAGTGGCTTAGTGAGTTGCAGTGAATGGTGAGACATAACGGTACCCCTGCAATGGTGATGAGTGTGAAAGGAATGGCTTGGGCATTGTAGGAATGCTTTATGGTGTGGGGTGGGGCCTGAAGGCTTGTGGGAGAAGAAAACTCATCTGTAGCCTGTCTGAAGAAAGTGGCCTCGGAGGATGGGCCAGTATAAGTTGGAATTCAAATAGGCTGAGTGAAGTTTGAATTCAAACAGGAAGAGGCATGTTGAAGGACATTTAAGTTGGCCAATCAGTGAATGGTCAGTTTATCTCCAGTCAAACAGAACTGATATTTGGCTGTTAACCGGGATCAGTTTATTTGAGGCATAAAACATACGAGACAAAGGAATTCTTTCTCTAGAGCTTGGAACAGGAACACCGGAAGGAGATGTCGGAAGACGGCCGTCGAACACGTGGAAGCGAACACATGGAAGGGAACACGTGTAAGGTATATTCGTATGGACTGATCACCCATTGAATTATACTGAGCCAGTTTCAGCATAGGTACCGCTAAGAGGCATGACCAGTTAATGTAGGAGTAATTGTACGTAACTGTAAACAGTTGGATATATACATTGTGGGATGCATTGTGTAGGACCAGTTAATGTAGGTTTTAATTGTACGTAACTGGGGAAATAGGATAACTGCAAACAGTTGGATGTATACATTGTGGGAGAATTGTGCATAACCGATTAATGTAGAAGCATATACCTTGTGACGGTTAAGGTTATTTAAATTGTAAGCAACTGGGAGAATTGGAGTGTATTCATCTAAAATCAATAAGCTAGAGATTAATAGTTTTAGTTTTTGATTTTAAATCTGTAGGTGGTAGTGTTGACCTCGGAACTTAATCATTTTTAATCTTTTTAATAACAGTTAATTGTATTGGAAAATCTCAGTGTTCTTATACGTCTTGATGTTCGAAACCCGTAGGAAGAAATCCTACAGGCCAAACTGACGCATTATGAGGCAGCCAGGGTGCACAGCATCAATTGAAGTAAATCTGGCCATGGTGAGGCTTCCCTGGCCTCCCGGGCAGCAATTTGGTCATGTGCTGATGCCCTGGGTCATGTGCAGCATCAGTTGATTGCGAAGAAGGTTGGTGGTGTTGTTGGTGGTGCTGCTGGTTTTGGGGCTGATCGTGGTGGTATTCTGAGGACCAAGGTGAGAGAGTTTCAAGGGCACCAATGCTGATGGAATAGATGGCAGGCGAAGTAGAGATGACAGAAGCGATCTGTTAATGGTGGTAGAGGTAATGAGGTCAGACTGGATGGAGACTTGTGTAAAGACTTGCAGCATTCTGAATCTGTATTGGAAATGCAGTTTAGATAAGCTAATGGCTCAGGGAAGATATCTGAATCAACTCAGAGCTTTGCCTTGACATTTGAAGCTGTCAACTCATCAGCTGAAACAATAGCAAGTGACCTCCCATCTCAGCTTCACTGACGAGGTCTAGGCACAGTGGGAAACTGGTGGGCGACCTGTCAAATTCAAAAATCTGGGGAAAAAAGCATTAAGTGGCTATAAACAAACTACTAATGATTTCAATTGCCTCCGCTGTGCATCGGGTCTGCTCAGCGCTTCCAGACCTGACCCACCACCGTTCATGCCCGCTCACACCCTGGAAAATTCCCCCATTATCTTTACTGTTGTGAATCCATCTAGCTCCCATAATACATATGTGGCAGCAAGTGTTTCCAAAGTATTTGAGTCTGCTAATATCTCATTAACAAATATACTCATAAACAATACTATTAAAAACAAACAAAAGGAAAAGAAAGCAAGTATGATTAATTCTATTGGCTTTTAGACTGTTCTACAATGAAGAAAGCTTTATATTTGCTACCTATGCAGCAAATATAAATTTATTCAATGTTCATATTTAGTGCTGTTATTTAATATTAATTTCATGCTACATAAAGAAATTGTTTAAAGTGCCAAACATAAGCAGACTTTACATCAAGGTGGCAATGATGCATCGTGCTCTCTGGATGACAGAGAGTTTTAATCTTATTCAAATCTCTATTTATAATTGGCTGAATTCATCCATTAAGGTTGTGATATCACTGGAACAGAAGCATGCTGGGAACAAGAGCAACACATACAAAATGAAGGTTTATATTACTTTGCTGCATGGATAGCAAAACAATCAACCTTTTTCATTGTAGACTGGTGTAAAAGCCAACAGTAAAAATTAACTGTATTGATAAAATACAAAAGGCATGAAACAGCAATCCAAATATTTTTTACATATGAACTATTACTATTGTTGAGTTGAGACTCGGGGCCTGGCCCAATTGTTAATAAGTAATAATGACTGAATGTTGGCCATTATTATCTTTAATCAAGGGATAAAAACACAGCTTTGCTTGTACACTATGATAATCATTCAATCAAGTTAATTAAGAAAAGAAAATTGAGGCAATTGTGTTCCAAACACACATGAGACTGCACACAGGGAGGTTAAAGTAACAGTGACCTCAGTCTTTATTAAGACACTCCAGAGTGAGGAACAGGCCTTAGGGGCTGGCTTATATACAGTGCTCCCAAGGGATGCTGGGACATCAGGGGATGCGCTCCCTGGTGGCGGAACATGGGAGTGCTTGCTTTACAGATACACAACATCACTGCCCCCCCCCAAAGTCACAGTGAAAACTATTTACAAGGTGAGGCGGTCGGGAGCCTTTCTTTCTCTGGTGGACCACCTCAGTACAAATGTCTGTTCTGGTGTGTTGGCTGTGACCTCGCTGGGCTGGCGTGTTGTTGGCCCTGCAGGGCTGCTGGGTGAGCCTGGCCTTGCTGGGCTGTTGGGAGTGATGGGTTCGATTTCCTGGTCCGGTGTGGTGTCGTTGATCCTTTGGGTGTGTGTCGTGGGCTCGCAAAAGGTGGTGTCTGCTGTGGGTTGTTCAGGGCAGTCTGTGAATCGCAGCCTCGTTTGGTCCAAGTGCTTTCTGCAAATTTGTCCATTGTCTAGTTTGACTACAAACACCCTACTCCCTTCTTTAGCTATCACCGTGCCCGCAATCCACTTGGGACCATGTCCGTAGTTTAGCACATAAACAGGGTCATTCAGATCAATTTCCCGTGACACAGTGGCACGACCATCGTTTACACTTTGTTGCTGCCACCTGCTCTCTATGTGATCATGCAGGTTGGGGTGAACCAGCGAGAGTCTGATTTTAAGTGTCCTTTTCATGACTAGCTGAGCCGGGGTCACCCCTGTGAGCGAGTGGGGTCTCATGCGGTAGCTGAGCAGTACTCGGGACAGGCGGGTTTGGAGTGAGCCTTCTGTGACTCGTTTGAGGCTCTGTTTGATTGTTTGTACTGCCCGCCCTGCCTGCCCATTTGAGGCTGGTTTTAACGGGGCCGAGGTGACATGTTTGATCCTATTGCGGATCATGAATTCTTTAAGTTCGGCACTGGTGAAACATGGCCTGTTGTCACTGACCAGTATGTCAGGCAGGCCGTGGGTGGCAAACATGGCCCTCAGGCTTTCAATGGTGGCGGTGGCAGTGCTTCCCGATATTATTTCACGTTCAATCCATTTTGAAAAAGCATCCACCACCACCAGGAACATTTTACCGAGAAACGGGCCCGCATAGTCGATATGGATCCTCGACCATGGTCTGGAGGGCCAGGACCACAAACTTAGTGGTGCCTCTCTGGGCGCGTTGCTCAATTGAGCACACACGCTGCATTGCCGTACACAGGACTCTAAGTCAGAGTCGATACCGGGCCACCACACGTGGGATCTGGCTATCGCTTTCATCATTACTATACCCGGGTGTGTGCTGTGGAGAACCAAGATGAATGTCTCTCTGCCCTTTTTGGGTAGTGCTACCCAGTTACCCCACAACAGGCAGTCTGCCTGAATGGAGAACTCGTCCTTTCACCGCTGGAACGGCTTGATTAGCTCTTGCATTTCAACAGGGATGCTGGCCCAGCTCCCATGCAATACACAGTTTTTTAACTAGCAGAGGATAATCTGGCGGGCCATGACAGATGATTTATCATTTTCAAACGGTTCCATGACCATCAACAAGTCTGCAGGCTGTGCCACCATCAACAAGTTTGCAGGCTGCGCCATTTCCACCCACATGGTGGGCAATGGTAGCCGACTGAGAGCATCTGCACAGTTCTCGGTGCCTGGCCTGTGGCAGATGGTATAGTTATATGCTGATAGCGCGAGTAGCCACCTTTGTATGCGGGCTGAGGCATTAGTATTTATCCCCTTTTTTTCAGCGAACAGGGATATGAGGGGCTTGTGATCGGTTTCCAGCTCAAATTTAAGGCCAAACAGGTACTGATGCATTTTCTTTACCCCGAACACACACGCTAATGCCTCTTTCTCAATCATGCTGTAGGCCCTCTCGTCCTTAGACAAGCTCTTGGAGGCATAGGCGACAGATTGCATCTTCCCCGCAACGTTAGCTTGTTGTAATACACACCCGACTCCATACGACGATGCATCACATGCTAGCACAAGTTTTTTTACACGGTTTATACAATACAAGCAGCTTGTTGGAGCATAAAATGTTTCTGGCTTTCTCAAAAGCAATTACTTGGTTTTTTTCCCCATACCCAGTTCTCACCTTTGCGCAATAACACATGTAGGGGCTCTAAGAGGGTGCTTAACCCCGGTAGGAAGTTAGCAAAATAGTTGAGGAGTCCCAGGAATGACCGTAGCTCCGTGACATTCTGTGGCCTGGGCACATTCCTGATAGTCTCTGTCTTGGCGTCTGTGGGCCGAATGCCATCCGCCGCGATCCTTCTCCCCAAAAACTCCACTTCTGTTGTCATGAAGACGCATTTCGACCTCTTCAGCCACAGCCCTACATGATCCAGTAGCTGGAGGACCTCCTCCAGGTTTTGTAGGTGCCCGATGGTGTCCCAACCCGTGACCAATATGTCGTCCTGAAAAACCACCGTGCGTGGTACCGACTTGAGTAGGCTCTCCAAGTTTCTCTGGAAGATCGCTGCGGCCGACCGATTTCCAAACGGGCATCTGTTGTAGATGAACAGTCCCTTGTGTGTGTTGATGCAGGTGAGGCCCTTCGAAGACTCCTCCAGCTCCTGCGTCATGTAGGCCGAAGTCAGGTCGAGCTTGGTGAACGCCTTGCCTCCTGCCAGCGTCGCAAGTAGGTCGTCTGCCTTAGGTAGCGGGTATTGGTCCTGTAGCGAGAAACGATTAATAGTTACTTTATAATCACTGCAAATCCTGACCATGCCATCACTTTTGAGTACTGGCCCACTTGCTGAATTCCACTGGGGAGATGATGCCCTCACGTTGCAGCCTGTCCAGCTCGATTTCCAATCTCTCCCTCAACATGTGAGGTACCGCTCGCGCCTTGTGGTGAATGGGTCATGCCTCTGGGACTAAGTGAATCCGCACCTTCACCCCGGAAAAGTTTCCAATGCCTGGCTCAAAAAGGGAAGGAAATTTGTTAAGAACCTGGGTACATGAGACCTCATCGACATGTGATCGCGTTCGGATGTCATCCCAGTTCCAGTGGATTTTGCCCAGCCAACTCCTTCCAAGCATTGTGGGGTCATCGCCCGGGACAATCCAGAGTTGCAATTCGTACACCATGCCCTCGTAGGTGACCTTGACCATGGCGCTGCCCAGGACAGTGATAAGCTCTTTGGTGTTCAGTTTCGTGTGGATGGGGCTCAGGGCTGGTCTGAGTGCTTTCTTGCACCACAGTCTCTCAAATATCTTTTTACTCATGATGGATTGGCTAGCGCCAGTGACCAGTTCCATGGCTACGGGTAAGCCATTCAATTTTACATTTAGCATTATAGGTGGGCATTTCATCGAAAATGTGTGCACCCCGTGTACTTCAGCCTCTGCCTCCTCTCTCTGAGGCTCGAAATTGCTTTGATCCACCATGGATCTGCCACGTGGTGATTAGCAGGTTTTGCGGAGCTTGCAGCTCGCTGCAAGCTCATTGGAGATGCCCCATTGTTCCACAGCTCTTGCAAACATACACTTTGAAGCGGCATGAATAGGCTGAAAGGAAGCCTCCACAACGCCAACAAGGTGTGAATTGCCTTGCATTCATCCTTTGTTGCGGACTCTGAGTCGTCTGGGTCACCTGAGGCCTGCTGGCAGTTGCAGACTCATGGTTTCTGCACTGTACATTTCTGCTCGCAAACACAGTTCCAGTTAACATTGCTAGCACTTGTGTGCTGAGAGATTTGTTTGGTGTTATCACTGGTGGACATAAACACCTGTGCTATCGCAATGGCCTTGCTGAGGGTCGGTGTCTCTACAGTCAAAAGGTTTCGTAGGATGGTCTTGGGGCCAATGCCCAGTACAAAAACGTCTCTGAGCATTTGCTCCAGGTAGCCATCAAACTCACATTGTCCTGCAAGTTGCCTTAGCTCAGCGACGTAGCTCGCCACTTCCTGACCTTCAGATTGCTGGCACGTGTCGAACCGATACCTCGCCATCAGCACGCTCTCCCTCGGGTTAAGATGCTCCTGAACCAGTGTACACAGCTCCTCATATGACTTATCTGTGGGTTTCACGGAGCCAGAAGATTCTTTATGAGGCTATAGGTCGGTGCCCCGCAGACCGTGAGGAGGACCGCTCTCCTTTTTGCAGCGCTTCCTTCTCCATCCAGCTTGTTGGCTATAAAGTACTGGTCTAGCCGTTCGACATAGAGAACTTCTCCAGGATGCCGACAGTTTGCTGCATTTTTGCATTGGATTTGTATGGCGGAAGTTATAGCAGATGCATTCGTTATAATCTACCAAAATTCTCTGGAATCTGGGAAGATACCAGCGGATTGGAAAAAAGCTAATGTAATGCCTCTGTTTAAAAAAGGGGGCAGAAAAAAGGCAGGTAACTATAGGCCGGTTAGTTTAACATCTGTAGTGGGGAAAATGCTTGAAACTATCATTAAGGAAGAAATAGCGGGACATCTAGATAGGAATAGTGCAATCAAGCAGACGCAGCATGGATTCATGAAGGGGAAATCATGTTTAACTAATTTATTGGAATTCTTTAAGGATATAACGAGCATGGTGGATAGAGCTGTACCGATGGATGTGGTGTTTTTAGATTTTCAAAAGGCATTCGATAAGATGCCACACAAAAGGTTACTGCAGAAGATAAAGGTACGCGGAATCAGTGGAAATGTATTAGCATGGATAGAGAATTGGCTGGCTAGCAGAAAGCAGAGAGTTGGGATAAATGGATCCTTTTCGGGTTGGAAATCAGTGGTTAGTGGTGTGCCACAGGGATCGGTGCTAGGACCACAACTGTTTACAATATACACAGATGACCTGGAAGAGGGGACAGAGTGTAACAAAATTTGCAGATGGCACAAAGATTAGTGGGAAAGTGGGTTGTGTAGAGGACACAGAGAGGCTGCAAAGAGATTTAGATAGGTTAAGCAAATGGCTAAGGTTTGGCAGATGGAATACAATGTCGGAAAGTGTGAGGTCATCCACCTTGGGAAAAAAAACAGTAAAAGGGAATATTATTTGAATGGGAAGAAATTACAACGTGCTGCGGTGCAGAGGGACCTGGGGGTCCTTGTGCATGAATCCCAAAAAGTTAGTTTGCAGGTGCAGCAGGTAATCAGGAAGGCGAATGGAATGTTGGCCTTCATTGCGAGAGGGATGGAGTACAAAAGCAGGGAGGTCCTTCTGCAACTGTATAGGGTATTGGTGAGGCCGCACCTGGAGTACTGCGTGCAGTTTTGGTCACCTTACTTAAGGAAGGATGTACTCGCTTTGGAGGGGGTACAGAGACGATTCACTAGGCTGATTCCGGAGATGAGGGGGTTACCTTATGATGATAAATTGAGTAGACTGGGTCTTTACTCGTTGGAGTTCAGAAGGATGAGGGGTGATCTTATAGAAACATTTAAAATAATGAAAGGGATAGACAAGATAGAGGCAGAGAGGTTGTTTCCACTGGTCGGGGAGACTAGAACTCGGGGGCACAGCCTCAAAATACGGGGGAGACAATTTAAAACTGGGTTGAGAAGGAATTTCTTCTCCCAGAGGGTTGCGAATCTGTGGAATTTTCTGCCCAAGGAAGCAGCTGAGGCTAGCTCATTGAATGTATTCAAATCACGGATAGATAGATTTTTAACCAATTAGGGAATTAAGGGTTACAGGGAGCGGGCGGGTAAGTGGAGCTGAGTCCACGGCCAGATCAGCCATGATCTTGTTGAATGTCGGAGCAGGCTCGAGGGGCTAGATGGCCTACTCCTGTTCCTAATTCTTATGTTCTTATACTCATCGCCAGTTATTGTGTTCCTAACACAGATGAGACTGCACACAGGGAGGTTAAAGTAACAGTGACCTCAGTCTTTATTAAGACACTCCAGAGTGAGGAACAGGCCTTAGGGGCCGGCTTATATACAGTGCTCCCAAGGGATGTTGGGATTCCTTGGGACTTCAGGGGTTCCGCTCCCTGGTGGCAGAACATGGGAGTGCATGCTTCACAGATACACAACAGAAGCTATATTTGCTAGTCATTTGTTGCTAAACAGAAAAACTTCACTTAATTTTTGGAAATTCAAAATAAGTAACACCTATTTAATAAGAAAAATACAGCAGGAAAACACAAACTTTGTTTGCATTAGGTTTGCCTTCAGTAATATCTTTTTATCATACATTTTTTATAGTGCTCTGCTAGACAGCAGTCCAACTGTTTATGGTCAGACACACATGTTCTCCATACTCATCCTGTGTCGAAATTCCACTTTGTTTCAAAAACACACCAGTAAGTAAAGGTGAGGATGTTTTTTTCTCACTTATTAGTTATGGAGGCACGGTGTATAAATTGTATCCCACAGCCCTGCTCCTGTTAAAATCTGTCACAGTCTTTGGGATTTTGCACTAGATATGCTCTCACGTTCATTATCAGCAGTCACTCCTGTAAGTGGGCTTTGCATACCCTCAAAGTAAATGATAGTATAACCTGGGGATTGTAACTCAATACACTGACTACTGAAATAACACACGTGTAGCCACTTTGTTTGCAGAAGGCAGACTGAAAAGGAATGTTGCAGCTTTAAACCATTCACTAGTTTATTCACTGGTGACCTAATTGAAACATAAAATTCTTAAGGGGCTTGACAGGGTTAATGATGAGAAAATGTTTCCCCTGGCTGGGAAATCGAGAACACGGGGTCACAGTCTCACAAAAAGGGGATCGGCCATTTAGGACCGAGATGAGGAGAAATTTCTTCACTCAAATGGTTGTGAATCTTAGGAATTCTCTACCCCAGAGTGCCGTGGATGCTCAGTCATTGAGTATATTCAAGACAGAAGTCGATATGTTTTTGGGAACTAAGGTAATTGAGGGATAGGGTGACAATGCGGGAAGGTGGAGTTGAGGTAGAAGATTAGCTATGATTTTGTTGAATGGTGGAGCAGGATCGAAGGCCAAATGGCTTACTCCAGCTCTTATTTCTTACATTCTTATTTATAGAAATTCCTTGAATGAGTAGTACACATGTTTCCACAGCGAGTACAAGCAATTTCCTTACACTCCTCAGTTATGTAAAATAATACAAACTCATATATTTCCATTTCCTTTACTGTCAGTAAAGCTTAGAGCAGAAACACTATTGAAACTGATTCAATTGCCCCCTGCTCTCCCAGAACAGCTGTAAATTCCTTCCCACTGAAGATGCTTTTCATCTCCTGGATGCCCATTTATCTAACTCCACGTGCCAGTTCTTCCTCTGTGGTCCAAATGCTTGTACTCCTCTCAAACTCGCAGTGGATAGGATCTCAGCTGCTGCCATGCCGGGCCTGTGCGGTGCTCCCACTGTAAAGTACAGGTGTGTGGACCTTGGGAGAGAACACTGGGACATCAGCACACTCACTCTTGAGGCTCAGGCCTCATTAACTACTTGGTGGTCGCAGTGTTTCCCTTTAAACCATCCAAAGTGTATTGCGGGCAAATCACATTTGCATCAACGCAGCTGCTATTAGTGGTGGAGACTGTACTGCTTTAAATCCCCATTGTGAACCCAAATGAAATTTCAAGCTGCAGGCTTAATGTTGAGAATGAATCCTGAAGCTGGTATTACAGAAATGTAAGTTACAAAAGTCCAGGTCAGGTACCCCAACCTGCCACACGAATCTGGAATCTGGGAACTCCACATAGACTAGTTTAAACCTGTTCTGTGGTTTTGTTGATCTGACTACACTGGAACAATCAGTTATAAAGGGCCCAAATTTCCCCAACCCCTTTTTCTGGTGCACTCACCCGAGGTGCGCTGCTTTTGTCCGCCTCCAAGCGCGCTGAAAATCTTCCTCCCGATTTTGGCCACTCCCCAGCCACTCCTTGGTGGTGGCGTAGCGTGGCCAGTGGATTGGGGGCGGAGCCAGGTCCCGGCACTGAAAACAGTGCTGGGACCTATGCACATGCGCGCTAGAGTGTGCACACATGTGCAGTAGCTCCTGGCAGCCCGAATCTGTGCGATGTTCTGCAGGCTGTGTGGGAGGGGCCCAAAGCACGCCGCCCTTAGCCCTGGCCGAATGGGCTTCCTCATCGCCCGCTGCGTTCCCTAAGGTAGGACATTTATTTTTTATTTGTTATTTATTGATTGATTGATTAATTGCTTATTACTTTGGTCTTGGTGCTTTAGGTGCAGGGTTCCTTCTATTTTTTTATTTGTTCATTAATTGCTTATTACTTTATGTGCTTTGTTTAGTGCTTGGTGCAAATGTACTGCTTTGTTTAGTGCTTGATGCTTTAAATGTATTTATGCTTCTTTAATGTTGTGTGAAGGTGTTTAGTGCTTTTCAAGGTCCCCTTCCCCCCTCCCCTACTATCTCTGGCTGCCTGCACTGATCTCTTAATTCACCGCAGGGTTTTTCAGAACGTACACTTACGCTGGCCTAAGTTAGTTTGGAGTAAGTTTTAACTGGCTAAACTTGCTTAAATGGCTGAAACAGGTGTAAGTGGCTGGTAACGCCCCCTTTTGGAAAAAAAACGGAACTAAAAAAAACCTAACTAACTCATTTACACTGGAAATACTTAAATGAGAAGAATTGCGATTTTTAAGTTACTCCAAAAAAATCTAGTTGCTCCAAAAAAAACAGAGCAACTCCTGGGGAAACTTGGGCCCTATAAGGAACAACAGTAATGTGAATTAACAACACATAAAAACAACTGTTGTTATGATGATATAGATGCTCAATTCTACTTCCTGACATGACTCCTTCATACAACCCCAGATAGCATTTGCTGTTAGCACCACAATTATATCAATTCAGGACCTGAAAAATTACAGTGAAACAAGAAATCAACCTACAGCAATTTGGCTAGTATCTTTACTACAGCACAGTCGCAAAACCTACAGACATTGGAATTTACCTAAACAATACTGAGATCCTTTTCCTTTGTTGATTCTCTATTTCACTGAATCTACACCTTACTGTGTACAATCCTAGTCCATACAACTCATGGATTTGGCCCTGCAGTAATAAAATAAATGATGGGCACAGCATCAGAAAGGCAGATAACTGGTTTTGTTATTTACTTTTTATCCATCCTTGAATTAGTTCATCAGATTAACCAAAAATTCATCAGAGTTAACGAGGGATCATATATAAGGCGGGTTATGGAATTTTTAAGAACCCAATCTTGTCTTACAGGCATATGTTCCAGTTTTTCAACTAGTGAATGGGAGGCACACTGAATAAATGTGGGCTAATTGCCTGGAAATTATTACATGAGGAACAACTATGTGTTATTCCTTGCCTTTTTTAAAAATTGGCAGTCTTTGTGTTCTGCGAAGATGAACTCCTTATTAACATGAACAGATTCAGACAGTCGCAGCAAAGACCTTGAAGGTTTGACAACCTACACAGTGTGAGACAGAGGAGAGTCAGAGCTGAGAGTTATCGTCCATGTGTCAAGACAGAGCAACTCAATCATGACGAAACTAAACATTGTTCAAACCAGAAAGGATGTATGTCTAAACAAAACAACTAATTACATATTAATAAGCCTTTTATTCACTCAAGCAAGTTTGACATTTACCTTAGGTCTAGCATTGCTGTTAGGCATCAGACTGATACTTTTAATTATATAGTGTTATCATAATATCAACACCGCATTGCGATACTTATATCAGGGACACTGCGAGGGTCAGTCAATAATATTCAGTCAACATTTTCTTGGTGTTGTTTTCCCAGTTCATTCTCAAGGTCAGACTCTGCCTGCAGGCATTTGCTGTAAAAAGAGGTGAACACCCTGTACTTTCACTAACAGAGTATTTAGATATTCTGAAGAGGCAGATAACAAGAAAATCATGCTCTTTGATGCGCACACATAAAATAAATTCTGAAATCAAAGTTAAGCAGATTCAATAATGAAAATAATACATAATTTTAGCAATGCCACTGACAACTTTTTCAAAAAGGTATATATTAAATAATGATGGATTTTTAACAGCTGAACCTGGAGAGGTTTTCTTTATGATACACTGATTTCATAAGGCTCCCTTGTGCAATGCACTGCTCTGTTCACAGAGCTTCTTGTGTAATGCTTAGTGACCATTTGTGGCTTAGTTCTGCAGTGCAGTAATTCAGGAGCACTCATACTGAAATAATGAAAGGACACTTGGGAGCTCTTCAACATGTCAGCAGGCGTCAGAGATTAAAAAGTCAAAGTGTGTTTTGGTGGTAAAGCACAAGTTCCAGGTTTTTATTGTTATTTTAGGATGATCTTCTGCAGGCAAATATTTTTTTAAATTATATTTTGACCCATAAAAAGGTAGTTGAACACACCCAGAATATAAAGCGTGTTTGTCATATAAAGTTAAAATGTAAACATATAGCATACCTTCTAACCTCCACGGTTAATTGGGGAATCTAGATTTTGAATCTATTCATTTAATATCCAGGTCATGTAACCAAGGGGCAGATATTGAGACTGGTGGGTGAGAAGACACTTTGGACAGTTTTGGATATTAACAGCAACCATTTACCATTGAGCTGTTATCATGAGTACTTCGATCCACTGTTTGATGGCAGAGTAGAAAGCAAATAATTGGATAAAATGAAGCCTTTTTTCCCTACACTCACTGCTGGGATAAGGGTGTCAGATATAGTTATCATCATCATCATAAGCAGTCCCTCAAAATCGAGGAAGACTTGCTTCCACTCTAAAAATGAGTTCTCAGGTGACTGTACAGTCCAATACGGGAATTTTAGTCTCTGTCATAGGTGGGACAGGCAGGTTTGAAGGAAAGGGTGGGTGGGAGTCGGGTTTTCCGCACGCTCCTTCCGCTGTCTGCGTTTGGTTTCTGCATGCTCTTGGCGAAGAGACTCGAGGTGCTCAGCACCCTCCCAGATGCTCTTCCTCCATTTAGGGCGGTCTTAGGTCAGGGATTCCCAGGTGCTGGTCGGGATGTTGCACTTCATCAAGGAGGTTTTGAGGGAGTCCTTGGATCATTTCCTCTGCCCACCTGGGGCTCACTTGCCATGTAGGAGTTCCGAGTAGAGCGCTTACTTTGGGAGTCTGTGTCAAGATCTACCCTATTGTGTCCAACCATCAAGCCAGAACATCAATGAGGTGCTTTGTTTGAGGATGTTTTGAAGCTTACTGCAACTGTTGTGAAGCCCACGCACTCTGAGACAATCCTCGCACTCAATATCTAAAAGCTGAGCTGACATCAGTTCTCATGCAATTGCACTACACATTTGTGTTACTGTGCAGCTGAAACGGCTTTGCAATGTTGCACAATGTAACGTACAGCTGGTTCATTAAATGATCTAAATACCTTTGTACTGCACTTAACTGAAAAATGGATGAGTCGTCCAAACTCGAGGGCTACCCTTGTATGTACTACAGATGCAGCTTTCCCAAACAGGTTCGGTTGTGTACAAATAGGGGAGGACTTTAACTATCGGCACACTGACCAGCAGAACCACCCGACAGGAGGTCCATTTTGAGGGTTAGGTCTCAGTATTGCGCTGCCAGTGACTGCAGCCGCCAAACAGGCATCCCACTGCAGTGCACCAGCTCTGGGCCGGTGCAATATCGGACGGATCGGAACCTGACCTAACACAGCAAAATTCTAAAGGGGAAAAGTGTGTTAAAAAGACAAGCCTGAAGGCTCTGTGCCTCAATGTGAGGCGTATTCATAATAAGGTGGATGAATTAACTGCGCAGGCAGCAATTAACGGATATGATATAATTGGCGTCACAGAGACATGGCTCCAGAGTGACCAAGGCTGGGAACTCAACACGCAGGGGTATTCAACATTCAGGAAGGATAGACAGAAAGGAAAAGGAGGTGGGGTAGCATTGCTGGTTAAAGAGGAAATTAACGCAATAGTAAGGAAGGACATTAGCTTGGGGGATGTGGAATCTGTATGGGTGGAGCTGCGGAATACCAAAGAGCAGAAAACGCAACTGGGAGTTGTGTACAGACCACCAAACAGTAGTAGTGAGGTTGGGGACAGCATCAAACAAGAAATTAGGGATGCATGCAATAAAGGTACAGCAGTTATCATGGGCGACTTTAATCTACATATATATTGAGCTAACCAAACTGGTAGCAATACGAGGAGGAGGATTTCCTGGAGTGTATTAGGGATGGTTTTCTAGACCAATATGTCGAGGAATCAATTAGAGGGCTGGCCATCCTCGACTGGGTGATGTGTAATGAGAAAGGATTAATTAGCAATCTTGTTGTGCGAGGCCCCTTGGGTAAGAGGGACCATAATAAGGTAGAATTCTCTATTAAGATGGAGAGTGACACAGTTCATTCAGAGACTGGGGTCCAGAAAAGCAAAAAGGTAACTTCGATGGTATGAGACGTGAATTGGCTAGAATAGACTGGCGAATGATACTTAAAGGGTTGACGGTGGATAGGCAATGGCAAACATTTAAAGATCACATGGATGAACTTCAACAATTGTACATCCCTGTCTGGAGTAAAAAATAAAATGGGGAAGGTGGCTCAACCGTGCCTAACAAAGGAAATTAAGGATAGTGTTAAATCCAAGGAAGAGGCATATAAATTGGCCAGAAAACGCAGCAAACCTGAGGACTGGGAGAAATTTAGAATTCAGTAGGGGAGGACAAAGGGTTTAATTAAGAGGGGGAAAATAAAGTATGAGAGGAAGCTTGCTGGGAACATAAAAACTGACTGCAAAAGCTTCCATAGATATGTGAAGAGAAAAAGATTAGTGAAGACAAACGTAGGTCCCTTGCAGTCAGAATCAGGGGAATTTATAATGGGGAACCAAGAAATGGCAGAGCAGTTGAACAAATACTTTGGTTCTGTCTTCATGAAGGAAGACACAAATAGCCTTCCGGAAATACTAGGGATCCAAGGGTCGAGTGAGAAGGAGGAACTGAAGGAAATCCTTATTAGTCGGGAAATTGGGTGAGGGAAATTGATGGGATTGAAGACCGATAAATCCCCAGGGTCTGATAATCTGCATCCCAGAGTACTGAAGGAAGTGGCCCTAGAAATAGTGGATGCATTGGTGATCATTTTCCAACAGTCTATTGACTCTGGATCAGTTCCTATGGACTGGAGGGTAGCTAATGTAACACCACTTTTTAAAAAAGGAGGGAGAGCGAAAATGGAGAATTATAGACCGGTTAGCCTGACATCAGTAGTGGAGAAAATGTTGGAATCAATTATTAAAGATGAAATAGCAGCGCATTTGGAAAGCAATGACAGGATCTGTCCAAGTCAGCATGGATGTATAAAAGGGAAATCATGCTTGCTAAATCTTCTGGAATTTTTTGAGGATGTAACTAGTAGAGTGGACAAGGGAGAACCAGGTGATGTGGTGTATTTGGACTTTCAAAAGGCTTTTGACAAGGTCCCACACAAGAGATTGGTGTGCAAAATTAAAGCACATGATATTGGGGGTAATGTACTGACGTGGATAGAGAACTGGTTGGCCGAGAGGAAGCAGAGAGTCGGGATAAACGGGTCCTTTTCAGAATGGCAGGCAGTGACTAGTGGGGTGCCGCAGGGCTCAGTGCTGGGACCCCAGCTATTTACAATATACATCAATGATTTAGATGAAGGAATTGAGTGTAATATCTCCAAGTTTGCAGATGACACTAAGCTGGGTGGCAGTGTGAGCTGTGAGGAGAATGCTAAGAGGCTGCAGGGTGACTTGGACAGGTTAGGTGAGTGGGCAAATGCATGGCAGATGCAGTATAATGTGGATAAATGTGAGGTTATCCACTTTGGTGGCAAAAACACGAAGGCAGAATATTATCTGAATGGAGACAGATTAGGAAAAGGGGAGATGCAACGAGATCTGGGTGTCATGGTTCATCAGTCATTGAAAGTTGGCATGCAGGTACAGCAGGCCGTGAAGAAGACAAATGGTATGTTGGCCTTCATAGCTAGGGGATTTGAGTATAGGAGCAGGGAGGTCTTACTGCAGTTGTACAGGGCCTTGGTAAGGCCTCACCTGGAATATTATGTTCAGTTTTGGTCTCCTAATCTGAGGAAGGATGTTCTTGCTATTGAGGGAGTGCAGCGAAGGTTTACCAGACTGATTCTTGGGATGGCAGGACTGACATATGAGGAGAGACTGGATCGCCTGGGCCTGTGTTCACTGGAGTTTAGAAGGGTGAGAGGGGATTTCATAGAAACATATAAAATTCTGATGGGACTGGACAGGTTCGATGCAGGAAGAATGTTCCCAATGTTGGGGAAGTCCAGAACCAGGGGTCACAGTCTAAGGATAAGGGGTAAGCCATTTAGGACTGAGATGAGGAGAAGCTTCTTCACACAGAGAGTTGTTAACCTGTGGAATTCCCTACCGCAGAGAGTTGTTGATGCCAGTTCATTGGATATATTCAAGAGGGAGTTAGATATGGCCTTTACGGCTAAAGGGATCAAGGGGTATGGAAAGAAAGCAGGAACGGGGTACTGAGTTAAAATGATCAGCCATGATCTTATTGAATGGTGGTGCAGGCTCTATGTTTCTATGACCCGGCCAGCAGCAAAAGAGGTCCAGGGAACAGTGGCCCACATTATTCTTGTGGATCCCGGAGGAACGACATAGAACCCCGCCTTGCATATTAAAAGGGCCTACTTGCCGAAACAGATGAACACCCTGGCTGCCCAGCGGTAGATCCCTTTCAGGATGACATCGTCTGGAATGGGAGCAGGAACGAGACAGTTGGGTAGAAATTGCCCTCCACCAGAAACAGGACGTGCCTACTGTTTTTGAAGTGTTCTGGCTGTCATTTATTTAACTATCATTGTAACCCATGTATAAACTGACCTAAGTTGTACACCGTGAGAAGATTGACCACTAGGTGGTGAAATTGTGAGAAACACTCCTAACATGGACTTTCAGGTATAAAAGGGGAAACTCCACCCACCTTCATCACTTCAGTGCTGGCTAATAAAGGTTACTGTTCACAGAGTGACCTTCTCTCAAGAATGGGCTTCGTGTGCATTTATACTGTATAGTAAGGACATATTGGCGACGAGAAACTGGGATTTAAACCACGCGAGCATGGCCACTAGCAGCACAGGCGGGAGGTACTATGTTGGTGATGATTGGGACGATTTTATTGAGAGACTACAGCAAAGTTTCGTCATGAAGGAATGGCTGGGACAGGATTCGGCCGACAAACGCAGGGCTCATCTCCTGACGGTTTGTGGATCCAGGACATACTCCCTGATGAAGGACCTTCTAGCGCCAGAGAAGCTGGCGGACAAGACTTTTGAAGAGCTCAGTAAGTTGATCGGGGAACACTTTAAACCGGCGAGCAGCATGTACATGGCAAGACACCGGTTTTACACGCACCGGCGGCGAGAAGGGCAAAGCGTTCCAGACTTCGTGGTAGAGCCTATGTAAGTTCCCAGATGCATGCAGAGCGGCGATGCTGTGAGACTTTTTTTATTGAGGGCATCGGGCACGCTGTGGTTTTCAGGAAACTGATTGAGACCAAAGACATGACCCTGGAAACGGTGGCTTTGATGGCCCAGACATTTATCTCAGGGGACGAAGAGACCAGAATGATGTTTGACAAAAATCTTGGTTTAAATGCAACAAATGGACAGGGATTCAACATTGTTAACGCGGCACATAGTTCTGCAGGCAGACAGGGGCAATCGGACATGCCCGAGCATGTAATCGAACCCAAAGGGAGAATTCAACAGAGACAATGGCTAGCTGAACGGCGATTCATGCCATCGCAATGGACAATGCAGCCAGTAATGGGGCCATCAACACCTGTTAATGGTGCGCTTAAGGACAGTTACAGAGACAGTCAGCGACGATCGAATGGTAATGGACCTTTTGTTTCCAGCAACGGCTCATGTTGGAGGTGTGGAGGCAAATACACACAGCCAGAGCTTGCAGGTATCAGCAATATACCTGCAGAAACTGCAATGTCAACGGTCACTTGGCGCGTATGTGCAGGAAGCCTGCAGCCAGGTTGATGTACGAGGAGGACGGGCCCGATGTAAGCCCTACGGAGCCAAATGAACACTGGGGGAAATCGCTGGAAGCTGAAGTTTAGCGAGTTCATGTGGAGCACATATACAGTTCATACACCAGGACGCCACCAATAATGATGAAAGTGCTCCTCAATGGCATCCCAGTATCAATGGAACTAGACACAGGGGCCAGCCAGTCTCTGATGAGTATCAAACAGTTCGACAAGTTGTGGGCATCCAAGGCCAGGAGGCCAAAATTATTGCCAACTGATGCACAGCTACGGACATATACAAAGGAGATTATTCGGGTGCTAGGCAGCGCCACAGTAGTCGTGACCCACAAAGATTCCGAGAACAGGTTGCCACTCTGGATTGTCCTGGGGGACGGTCCCGCACTGCTGGGGAGGAGTTGGTGATGTCAATGCAATTTCTTCTGTTGAGAGAATATCATGCTCACAGATCCTGGACAAATTTGACTCACTATTTCAACCCGGCATTGGCACTATCATGGGGACCAAGGTAGTGATTCACAGAAACCCGGACGCCAGGCCAGTACACCACAAGGCCAGAGCGGTGCCATACGTGATGCGGGAAAAGATTGAAGGCGAATTGGACCGCCTGCTGAGGGAAGGCATCATCTCGCCAGTCAAATTCAGTGACTGGGCGAGCCCGATTGTGCCGGTGCTCAAGGCGGATGGGTCGGTCAGGATATGTGGTGATTACAAGCCCACCTTCAATCGGGTGTAACTCCAAGACAGTACCCGCTACCGAGAGCGGAGGACCTCTTTGCGACGCTATCCAGTGGCAAACATTTTTCAAAATTGGACCTGACCTCAGCTTACATGACCCAGGAGCTGGCGAGTGAGTCGAAAAAGCTGACCACCATCACGACACACAAGGGGTTGTTTGAGTACAACAGATGTCCGTTTGGGATTCGCTCGGCTGCCGCGATCTTTCAACGAAATATGGAAAGCCTCCTCAAGTCGATTCCAAGGACAGTGGTTTTTCCAGACGACATCTTCATCACTGGTTGTGATACTGAAGAACACCTCCGCAACCTGGAGGAGGTGCTATGCAGACTGGACCGGGTAGGTCTGCGACTGAAAAAGGCGATGCGCGTCTTCCTAGCTCCAGAGGTAGAATTCCTGGGGATGAGGGTAGCAGCAGACGGGATCAGACCTGCTGCATCCAAAACAGAAGCGATGCAGAGAGCACCCAGACCCCGTAACGCGACGGAGCTGCGTTCGTTCCTGGGGCTCCTGAACTATTTTGGTAACTTTCTTCCCAAACTGAGCACGTTGTTAGAGCCGCTACACGTGCTCCTACGCAAAGGTCGTGAATGGGTCTGGGGGGACAGCCAGGAAAGGGCTTTTGATCGAAATTTGTTATGCTCCAACAATCTGTTAACGCGAAATGACCCATGTAAGAAACTCGTTTCAACGTGCCACGCGTCATCCTATGGGGTCGGGTGTGTGTTGCAGCATTTTAATGCCAAGGGTCAGTTACAGCCAGTAGCTTATGCCTCCAGAAGTCTGTCCCAGGCAGAACGGGGCTACGTTAAGAAAAGGAAGCGCTTGCATGTGTATACGCTGTAAAAAAAAAATGCACCAGTACCTGTTTGGCAGGAAATTTGAGCTGGAGACAGATCACAAACCCCTAAGCCCAACAACAAGGCCATAAATGCGAATGCATCGGCCCTCATACAGAGGTGGGCACTAATGTTAGCCGCCGGGCACAGACCGGGCACTGAAAACTGCGGCGATGCACTCAGCAGGATCTCACGAGCCACCACTGAGAGGGCAACCGAGCATGCTGCTGAGATGGTCATGGCTGTTGAAGCTTTCAAAAGCGAAGGCTCACCAGTGACAGCCCGTCAGATTAAAGTCTGGACAAATAGAGACCCGCTACTGTCTTTAGTCAAGAAATGTGTCCTGAATGGGGACTAGGCAGCCACGTACGGGGCATGCCCTGAGGAATTCAAACCATTTCACAGGCGCAAGGATGAACTCTCGATTCAAGCCGATTGCCTACTGTGGGGAAACCGAGTAGTCATGCCCCAGATGGGCAGAGAGATGTTCATCAGAGAACTCCATAATGAGCACCCGGGCATTGTCATGATGAAGGCAATTGCCAGGTCACGCGTTTGACGGCCAGGGATAGATGCAGACCTGGAACTTTGTGTTCACAGGTGCAACACGTGTGCCCAGCTGGGCAATGCGCCTAGAGAAGCCCCCCTTAGCCCCTGGTCCTGGCTCGCCAAGCCATGGTCACGCATCCATGTGGACTACGCAGGTCCTTTCATGGGAAAAATGTTTTTGGTTGTAGTCGACGCCTACTCCAAATGGATCGAGTGTGATATTCTCAATTCAATCACATCCTCTGCCACGGTAGAAAGTCTATGGGCAATGTTCACCGCCCATGGTCTACCGGACGTCTTGGTCAGCGACAATGGCCCGTGCTTTACAAGCAAGTCCAGGACTTCATGGCAGGAAATGGTATCAACCATGTCAGAACAGCACCGTTCAAGCAGGCCTCAAACGACCAGGTGGAACGAACAGTGCAGATAATCAAACAGGGGATGCTCAGAATCCAAGGGGGTTCCCTACAAAGCCGCTTATCACGCCTCCTGTTGGCCAATAGATCCCAACCACACTCGCTCACAGGGGTCACACCCGCAGAGCTGCTAATGAAAAGGACGCTCAAAATCAGGTTATCCCTTATACACCCCACCATGAAAGAAATTGTTGAGAGCAGGCGCCAGTCACAATATAACTACCATGACGGGAATGCGAGAGCGCGAGGTATTGATGTCAATGACCCTGTCTTTCTCCTCAACTATGCTGCAGGGCCTAAATGACTCGCAGGCACTGTGATTGCCAAAGAGGGGAATAGGATTCTGGTAGTCAAACTTCCCAATGGACAAATCTGCCGCAAACACGTGGATCAGCAACCCCATAGAAGAAGCAGAGAAAGAACACGATGTAGAGTTCACTCTTCCACAGGTGACCGAACACTGGAACATAAGAACATAAGAATTAGGAACAGGAGTAGGCCATCTAGCCCCTCGAGCCTGCTCCGCCATTCAACAAGATCATGGCTGATCTGGCCGTGGACTCAGCTCCACTTACCCGCCCGCTCCCCGTAACCCTTAATTTCCTTATTGGTTAAAAATCTATCTATCTGTGACTTGAATACATTCAATGAGCTCGCCTCAACTGCTTCCTTGGGCAGAGAATTCCACAGATTCATAACCCTCTGGGAGAAGAAATTCCTTCTCAATTCGGTTTTAAATTGTCTCCCCCGTATTTTGAGGCTGTGCCCCCTAGTTCTAGTCTCCCCGACCAGTGGAAACAACCTCTCTGCCTCTATCTTGTCTATCCCTTTCATTATTTTAAATGTTTCTATAAGATCACCCCTCATCCTTCTGAACTCCAACGAGTAAAGACCCAGTCTACTCAATCTATCATCATAAGGTAACCCCCTCATCTCCGGAATCAGCCGAGTGAATCATCTCTGTACCCCCTCCAAAGCTAGTATATCCTTCCTTAAGTAAGGTGACCAAAACTGCACGCAGTACTCCAGGTGCGGCCTCACCAATACCCTGTACAGTTGCAGCAGGACCTCCCTGCTTTTGTACTCCATCCCTCTCGCAATGAAGTCCAACATTCCATTCGCCTTCCTGATTACCTGCTGCACCTGCAAACTAGCCTTCTGTCATTCATGCACAAGGAGGCGTTCTGGGACATCCTGGGGGGCGACTAAGCGCGGGTCCTGGGGGAAAGTCTGGCGACCGGGGAGATGCCCCTCTCTTGGCGCAGGGCAGTCATCGTCCTGCTGCCTAAGAAGGGCGATCTCCGCCTCCTTAAGAACTGGCGCCCGGTCTCCCTCCTCAGCACGGACTACAAAATCTTCGCCAGGGCGATGTCTGCTCGCCTTGGTGCCGTGCTGGACCACATGATCCACCCCGACCACTCCTACACGGTCCCGGGCCGGACAATCCACGATAACATCCATCTGGTCCGGGACCTCATCCATTGTTCCCAGGAGGCTGGTCTGTCGGTCGCCTTCCTATCCCTCGACCAAGAGAAGGCGTTCGACAGGGTGGATTACGACTATCTGCTCGGAACTCTGCGCGCTTTCGGGTTCGGGACGCATTTCGTCGCCCGGATCCGACTTTTGTACGCCGCCGCGGAGTGTCTGATTAAGGTTAACGGGTCCTTGACGGCGCCCCTTCGCTTTAGGAGAGGGGTGCGCCAGGGATGCCCCATGTCCGGCCAGTTATACGCCGTTTGCGTGGAGCCTTTCCTGCGCCTCTTGCGGACGAGGTTGACGGGACTGGCTCTGCAAGGGCCGGGCGTGGAGGTCGTCCTCTCGGCTTACGCCGATGACGTGCTCCTCGCGGTAGAGGATCCCGCTGACCTGCGGAGGATGCGTGAGTGCCAGGAGATTTACTCGGCCGCGTCCTCCGCCAGGATCAACTGGGAGAAATGTTCCGGACTCCTGGTGGGTCAGTGGCGGGTGGACTCCCTGCCGGAGGAGCTCAGGCCTTTTGCCTGGAGCACGACCCATCTCCTCTATCTGGGAGTCTACCTTAGCCCCGACGAGGGAGCCTGGCCGTCGAACTGGCAGGAGCTGGAGGCCAAGGTCACCGCTCGCCTAGGGCGCTGGACAGGACTGCTCCGAGTGCTGTCCTACAGGGGTCGAGCGCTAGTCATAAACCAGCTGGTGGCCGCAATGTTGTGGTACCGGCTGGTCACTTTGACCCCTCCCCCTGCGTTTGTCGCCAAGATACAGAAGAAGCTGGTGGACTTCTTCTGGAACAACAGGAAGCACTGGGTCTCTGCCGCGGTCTTGAGTCTCCCGCTTGAGGAGGGCGGTCAGTCGTTGGTGTGCGTCAGCGCCCAGCTCGCGACTTTCCGTCTTCAGACCCTGCAGAGATACCTTTACGTCGAGCCCCCTCCTAGGTGGTGTGCTCTGGCGAGGTATTTCTTCCGCCAGCAGCGCGACCTCAATTATGACACGCAGCTCCTGTTTGTGAACTTGGGGGGTGCCAGGACCGCCCTCCGGGAGCTGCCTGTCTTTTACAGGGAACTCATCAGGGTCTGGAACAAAGTTTCCACCAAGCGCAGCTCTCCGCCGGCTGGAGTGGCGGCCGTCCTGCAGGAGCCGCTGCTCGGGAATCCGTACCTCCACGGCCGAGGTTTCATGTGGCGGTCGGAAGAGAGGGCTGTGGCTGGTGAGGTGACCAGGGTCAGGGACCTGCTCGATGGCGGAGGAGCGGGCTGGATGGCGCCAGACACGCTGGCGCGGCGCCTAAACTCTGCCAACGTCCGCCACGCGGCCGATGCCATCGAGTCGCTAAAAACAGCTCTGGGCCCTGACTCCGTTAGGTGCATCGAGGAGGCTCAAGCACGTGGGGAGATCCCGTCCGAACTGACCCCCGTCCGGACGGAATTCCTCATCGGCGCCAAACCCCGGAACCTCCCTCGGGGGCCGGCGCCTCACAACTTGAGCCGCCTCGGGGAAATCCCCTCCGTGCCTTTCAGTTCCGCGCGGAGGGGTTTCCTGTACGGGCTGCTCCTGCACACCCTCAACTTTGCCATCCTCGCCGGCCATCCGGACACGCCATGGCGTACCATCTTGCCGTCCGGAGGAGGCGGGGGTCCCCGATGGAGGGCACTCTACGCAGGGGTTCTCCCACTATTCATCGGGGACTTGGCCTGGAGGGTGGTGCACGGAGCAGTGCCGTGCAACAAATTTTTAAGCCGGTTCACGGACTCCCAGGCCGCCTGCAATTTCTGCGGTCTGGAGGAGTCCGTGTTCCATGTTTTTATCGAATGCACGAGGTTGCAGCCCCTGTTCCATTATTTGAAGGGGCTGCTCCTGAAATTCTGGCTGCACTTCAGTCCCACTCTCCTGATCTTTGGGCACCCTGTGCGGAGGGGAGCGGGTAGGTCCGAAGGCCTCCTCGTAGGACTGCTCCTGGGTACGGCCAAGGGTGCCATCAGCCGGTCCAGGCAGCGGGCGGTCGAGGGGGTCGTTCAACCTGACTGCCTGCCTCTCTTCCGCTCTTACATCCGGTCCAGGGTGTCCTTGGAGATGGAGCACGCGGTGTCCACCGGTACGCTCGAGGCCTTCCGCGAGAGGTGGGCACCGGAGGGACTGGAGTGCATCATCACGCCCGGCAACCAAATTTTAATTTGATTTTACGTTTTTAAGTTTATTTTGTTTTAAGTGCCGGTGCTTTTAGTGTCCCCCTTCCCTTTTATAGGGGGCACTGGGGAAAATTGTGATTTTAGTGCCCAAAAAAAAAAACCAAAAAAAGAAAAACACAAAAAAAAAGGGGGGGAAAAAAAAGGGCCTTGTAAATGTCTGGAGTGTCACCCAGGTCGGGTGGCACCGTTTAATGTTTTATGTTTTGCAGGTGAACTCCAAAAAGAGTTTCATGCACAAGGACCAATTGTGGAGCAGTGGAGGCGTGTCCTGCTCAGTTGGAGCTGTGAGCAGTGAGGAGAGCAGCTATCAACTTTTGCTCCTGCCTGGAGAGCCCTGAGACCAGCCCAGGAAGAGAAGGAAGGAAGGGGCTTCACCACCAACTTTCACCCAGAGGGAGAGGAGGAGAACAGAAAACTTTGAACAACTTTACCATTCTGCAAAGAGTTGGAGAGAGGGGGAAAGACCAACAACATCCAGTGTGGAAGGAGGGAGACTCTACATCTTCTACAGGTGGGTGTGGGTGCATTTCCCAAACAGACTTTGTTGTATCGGTGGGGGGAGGAAAGAAGACCACTGAGGGCCGGAACATCGCGGGGGGTGTGTGTGTGTGTGGTAGTGTGTGTGGGGGCCTTGCTTACAACTAGGCCCCCACCACAATTGAACCCCCACAATTGAACCCCCCCCAATTGCCTAGCCTGGGATAGCTGGAGCTACCAGGCTGAAGATTTTTCTCATTTACCCTATTAACATCGTTAGGAGTGTGTGCCTGGTGGCTCTAGCTGCCCCAGGTGAAGACGTCTTCTCCCCCCACCTGAAGACCCACCCCAAGGACTGTGTTTTTTGTGTTTTGCCATCTGGGGAGTGCACCCACCCACAGCTGCGAGGGGAGACCTGCCCTCGCAGTTCCCCCCCCCTTCCCACCCCCCTCCCCACCCCCCTCTCTCTTTCTCTGTTACTCTGTTTCTCCCCTCTCTCTCTGAGGCCCCTTTCTCCTAATTTAAAAAAAAACAATTAAGACACTGAGCAGAGGGAACAAGGCCCCGCCCCAATCATTAACAAGGGGAGAGGTGCCTCTTTCAGAGCTCCCTCTGTTCAAACACCAACGAGGCTAATAAAGACCATTAAGGCCTGTGACTTTGGGGTGGGTGTAGCCCTTAAAGGGACCCCGTGATGGCGACCCCATCCACGCCGGTGGCAGGGCCAGCGAAGACATATGCGCAGGTGGCAACCGCTTCCACGGCACCTCCTGCGCCACCCGCTGCCCTGCCACCATTCAGACTCATTACGAAGAAACACGGGGTCAAGAGCTACACTCACCCCACAATGAGCATCGAGGAGTGCGTGCGGGCGATGGCTGGGGTAGCCGGCCCCTCGGCCATTGTCGCGGCCTCCAAGATGTCTGGGAAGGCTGTTTTCTTCCTGGGGTCGGAGCGGGCGGTGTCCCTGGCCCTCGAAAGGGGGCTCACGGTGGGCGGGACGTTCCTGCCGGTGGATCCTCTCGAGGCCACCGCGCAGAGGGTCATCGTGTCGAACGTCCCGCCCTTTGTTCCCGCTGAGCTCCTCCTCCCTCACCTACAACAACTGGGGGAGGTAAGGTCAGGGATCAACCCCATACCGCTCGGCCTCAGGGAGAACAGCCTGCGCCACGTGTTCTCCTTCCGCCGCCAGCTCTTTGTCCGGCTGGCGCGGGAGGACACGACGGAGGGAAATTTTAATGTGGTGCACGAGGGGACTGCCTACCGCGTCTTCTGGACGTCGGACGGCGTGCGGTGCCATGCCTGCAGGGAGGTGGGGCATGTTCGTAAGAACTGCCCCGCCTCCAAGGCCGCCAAACCACCGAAGGCGGCCAAGGCTGGCGCCGCCGCCAGCCCTCCCCCTAGTTGCGTCCGCGTGCCGGGAGCCGTAGGTGCGCGGGCATCGTCGGAGGCCTTTGTTTTCGGGGCCTCCGGCGGGGGGGAGGGAGAGCGTCCGACCGGAAAGAAGGCGCGGAAGAAGGCAAAACATCCAGAGGCGGGTCCCCTCAGTGCGCCAGACAATTTGACCACCGCGCTCAGCCCAACCCAGTCACCGGCGAGCGCGGGGTGCCCTGAGCCCGTGCCTGAGCCCTTGACCAATACCACAGAGGGGCTCGAGCGCGGGCAAGAAAAGGAAAAGGGGGGGGTGGTGCGGGAGGCCTCGGCAGACATGGAGGTCTCCCTGCCTCAGCGCACCTCCAGCAACAAAAGGAGGCGCCGCTCCGTTGAGGCGGAGGGGGAACAACATCCCTCCGCGGAGGAGTCGGTGCCCGCCGCGTGTCCCCCGTCCTCCACCAGCGCCCCCAAGCTGCGCCGTAGGCGAGAGAAGTCTGTCCCCGGGGAGGGTGAGACAGTTGAGGCTGCCCAGCCTCAGCCTCCCGGGGATGGCGTGGAGGATCTGCCCGTCGTGGGGGGCGTGGGGACCGCGGAGGAAAGCATTGCCGCCGGGCCGGGCGTCCCGGGGACTGAGGCGGGCGGGGCCGAAAAGGCCGAACATGAGCCCGCCCAGCCAATACACAACTTCCCCCGGGATTTGCTCGACCGGGCAGAGAATGAAACAACTGATTTTAATGATACTGTACATGCTGGGCCGGGGGGTGGCAGCGGGGAGGGGGAGGAACACCCACCCTCGCCCCTTACTTTGGAGCTGGAGCACTTGGGGAGCCTGGGGATTTCCTATGGCCGGGTCTCTCCTTGTTCCCCGGTTCCTGGGGCGGAGGGGGAACCCCTTCCGCTGTCGTTTCCCGACCCAGCACCATTTTTAAAAGAGCCCAGTGGGGACTCCTCTGCCGACGATCCTAGGGGTGGGATCGGGGCAGAGCCAGGGCCGGTTGGAGCGGCCGGTTCATTTGCCGTGCCTTGTGCGGTCGATGGGCCGGCTGCTGACGGCCACCTCCCGGAGGAGGACGGGGACTCGGTGGGGGACGCGGGAGAAGAACTAGAGACCACCGCCAGCGAGGCGGTGGATCTGCTCGCGGCCGCCGCCGAGACCATCCTCATTCCTGCAAAGGAACTCCGGGACTTTTTGGCCCAGAGCCGGGGTCGCTGCGACCAAGCCCGACTGGCCCTGGAAAAATGGTCCGAGCCAGAGCTGATCAAGGCCTCCGTCCGCGCCGCCGTTAAAACCTTGGCCGCGGGCGGGCCCTTGACAAAGGAGCAACACCTTGAGCTGCGCGAGCTCGAGGGACTCCTCGCTGGGCTGCGGAGGGAGCGGAGCTCAACAAAAGACTCCGCTCCCTCCCCCACAATAGGTTAAGGTAGAGGTTGCACTATGCTTTTGCCATGAAGATAACCATAGCCAGCCTCAACATCAACGGCGGCAGAGGGGCACGCCGTAGATTTGACAATTTTTCGCTCCTGCGGGAGGGGAAATATGCGGTGTGCTTCCTGCAAGAAACCCACACCGTTCCGGGAGAAGAAGCCACGTGGCTCCTGGAATGGCAAGGAGAGGTCCGCATGAGCCACCTCACCGCCATTTCTAGTGGGGTGGCCATCTTGCTGGGCCCGCATTTTCAGCCGGAGATCTTGGGGGTCGAGGAGCCAGTGCCAGGCCGCTTGCTGCACGTAACGGTTCGCCTGGGGGACGTGCCGCTCCATCTCGTGAACGTGTACGCCCCTCAGCCTGGCCCGCAGCAAACGCGCTTCTTTGAAGAGGTGTCCGCTCTTCTTGGCTCCGTCGACGTCGGCGACTGCATTGTCCTCGGGGGGGATTTTAACTGCACCCTCGAGGCGAGGGACCGCTCCGGTGCCCCGCAGTGCATGACGGCGATGGAGAAGTTGAGGGACCTGGTCGGGTCCTTCGACTTGGTGGACGTCTGGCGAAATCTCCACCCCGACTCCAGCGCCTTTACTTGGGTGAGGCCTGGAGTTGGATGGTCTAGAGTCGACCGCCTTTACGTGTCTCGGGCGTACGTTTCCTGCGTCCCGGCGGCCTCCATGCGGCCGGTGCCGTGTTCGGACCACCACCTGGTGTGGGCGGAGCTCGCTTCGCTCCGCGCGAGGACGGGGTCCGCGTACTGGCACTTTAACAACCGGCTGCTGGAGGACGTGCGGTTCCAGGACTCGTTCCGTCGATTCTGGTCCGACTGGAGAAGGAAGCAGGGGGGCTTCCCCTCCTTGAGGCTATGGTGGGACGTGGGCAAGGCTCACGTCCGTGTCTTCTGTCAAGAGTACGCGAGGGGGTCGACCAAGAGGCGGGCGGCCAGAGTCGGGCGCCTAGAAAAAGAGGTGCTCGACCTGGAAGCCCGTCTCGGTCAAGTCGTCCAGGACCCGGCCCTGCGGACAGTGTACGAAGCGAAGAAGGCCGCGCTGAAGGACCTGCAGCTCGTCGGGTCCCGAGGCGCGTTCGTGAGGTCGCGGATCCGGTTCCTGCGGGATCTGGACCGCGGCTCCCCCTTCTTCTACTCGCTGGAAAAAAGGCAGAGTGTCCGTAAGCAGCTCTTGACGCTGCTGGCCGACGACGGCTCTCTCGTCTCGGATCCGGAGCGCGTCAACAACAGGGCCCGTGAATATTACGGGGCTCTGTTCTCTCCGGATCCGTCCAGCGAGGAAGCGCGTAGAGTTTTGTGGGAGGACCTGCCGAAGGTCAGCCCGGAGGGCGCCGAAAATCTGGAAGCTCCGCTAAGCCTGGCGGAGCTGACCGGTGCCCTCGCCCGGCTCTCGAGGGGAAAATCCCCGGGGCTGGACGGGCTGACCGTGGAGTTCCACAGGGCGTTCTGGGACGTCCTGGGGAGCGACTACGCGCGGGTCCTGGGGGAAAGTCTGGCGACCGGGGAGATGCCCCTCTCTTGGCGCAGGGCAGTCATCGTCCTGCTGCCTAAGAAGGGCGATCTCCGCCTCCTTAAGAACTGGCGCCCGGTCTCCCTCCTCAGCACGGACTACAAAATCTTTGCCAGGGCGATGTCTGCTCGCCTTGGTGCCGTGCTGGACCACATGATCCACCCCGACCAGTCCTACACGGTCCCGGGCCGGACAATCCACGATAACATCCATCTGGTCCGGGACCTCATCCATTGCTCCCAGGAGGCTGGTCTGTCGGTCGCCTTCCTATCCCTCGACCAAGAGAAGGCGTTCGACAGGGTGGATCACGACTATCTGCTCGGAACTCTGCGCGCTTTCGGGTTCGGGACGCATTTCGTCGCCCGGATCCGACTTTTGTACGCCGCCGCGGAGTGTCTGATTAAGGTTAACGGGTCCTTGACGGCGCCCCTTCGCTTTAGGAGAGGGGTGCGCCAGGGATGCCCCATGTCCGGCCAGTTATACGCCGTTTGCGTGGAGCCTTTCCTGCGCCTCTTGCGGACGAGGTTGACGGGACTGGCTCTGCAAGGGCCGGGCGTGGAGGTCGTCCTCTCGGCTTACGCCGATGACGTGCTCCTCGCGGTAGAGGATCCCGCTGACCTGCGGAGGATGCGTGAGCGCCAGGAGATTTACTCGGCCGCGTCCTCCGCCAGGATCAACTGGGAGAAATGTTCCGGACTCCTGGTGGGTCAGTGGCGGGTGGACTCCCTGCCGGAGGAGCTCAGGCCTTTTGCCTGGAGCACGACCCATCTCCTCTATCTGGGAGTCTACCTTAGCCCCGACGAGGGAGCCTGGCCGGCGAACTGGCAGGAGCTGGAGGCCAAGGTCGCCGCTCGCCTAGGGCGCTGGACAGGACTGCTCCGAGTGCTGTCCTACAGGGGTCGAGCGCTAGTCATAAACCAGCTGGTGGCCGCAATGTTGTGGTACCGGCTGGTCACTTTGACCCCTCCCCCTGCGTTTTTCGCCAAGATACAGAAGAAGCTGGTGGACTTCTTCTGGAACAACAGGAAGCACTGGGTCTCTGCCGCGGTCCTGAGTCTCCCGCTTGAGGAGGGCGGTCAGTCGTTAGTGTGCGTCAGCGCCCAGCTCGCGACTTTCCGTCTTCAGACCCTGCAGAGATACCTTTACATCGAGCCCCCTCCTAGGTGGTGTGCTCTGGCGAGGTATTTCTTCCGCCAGCAGCGCGACCTCAATTATGACACGCAGCTCCTGTTTGTGAACTTGGGGGGTGCCAGGACCGCCCTCCGGGAGCTGCCTGTCTTTTACAGGGAACTCATCAGGGTCTGAAACAAAGTCTCCACCAAGCGCAGCTCTCCGCCGGCTGGAGTGGCGGCCGTCCTGCAGGAGCCGCTGCTCGGGAATCCGTACCTCCACGGCCGAGGTTTCATGTGGCGGTCGGAAGAGAGGGCTGTGGCTGGTGAGGTGACCAGGGTCAGGGACCTGCTCGATGGCGGAGGAGCGGGCTGGATGGCGCCAGACACGCTGGCGCGGCGCCTAAACTCTGCCAACGTCCGCCACGCGGCCGATGCCATCGAGTCGCTAAAAACAGCTCTGGGCCCTGACTCCGTTAGGTGCATCGAGGAGGCTCAAGCACGTGGGGAGATCCCGTCCGAACTGACCCCCGTCCGGACGGAATTCCTCATCGGCGCCAAACCCCGGAACCTCCCTCGGGGGCCGGCGCCTCACAACTTGAGCCGCCTCGGGGAAATCCCCTCCGTGCCTTTCAGTTCCGCGCGGAGGGGTTTCCTGTACGGGCTGCTCCTGCACACCCTCAACTTTGCCATCCTCGCCGGCCATCCGGACACGCCATGGCGTACCATCTTGCCGTCCGGAGGAGGCGGGGGTCCCCGATGGAGGGCACTCTACGCAGGGGTTCTCCCACTATTCATCGGGGACTTGGCCTGGAGGGTGGTGCACGGAGCAGTGCCGTGCAACAAATTTTTAAGCCGGTTCACGGACTCCCAGGCCGCCTGCAATTTCTGCGGTCTGGAGGAGTCCGTGTTCCATGTTTTTATCGAGTGCACGAGGTTGCAGCCCCTGTTCCATTATTTGAAGGGGCTGCTCCTGAAATTCTGGCTGCACTTCAGTCCCACTCTCCTGATCTTTGGGCACCCTGTGCGGAGGGGAGCGGGTAGGTCCGAAGGCCTCCTCGTAAGACTGCTCCTGGGCACGGCCAAGGGTGCCATCAGCCGGTCCAGGCAGCGGGCGGTCGAGGGGGTCGTTCAACCTGACTGCCTGCCTCTCTTCCGCTCTTACATCCGGTCCAGGGTGTCCTTGGAGATGGAGCACGCGGTGTCCACCGGAGGGACTGGAGTGCATCATCACGCCCGGCAACCAAATTTTAATTTGATTTTACGTTTTAAAGTTTAATTTGTTTTCATTGCCGGTGCTTTTAGTGTCCCCCTTCCCTTTTATAGGGGGCACTGGGGAAAATTGTGAATTTAGTGCCCAAAAAAAAAAGAAAGAAAAAAACAAAAAAAAAAAAAAAAAAGGGCCTTGTAAATGTCTGGAGTGTTACCCAGGTCGGGTGGCACAGTTTAATGTTTTATGTTTTGCAGGTGAACTCCAAAAAGAGTTTCATGCACGAGGACCCCCAGGTCCCTCTGCACCACAGCATGTTGTAATTTCTCCCCATTCAAATAATATTCCCTTTTACTGTTTTTTTTCCCAAGGTGGATGACCTCACACTTTCCGACATTGTATTCCATCTGCCAAACCTTAGCCCATTCGCTTAACCTCTCTAAATCTCTTTGCAGCCTCTCTGTGTCCTCTACACAACCCGCTTTCCCACTAATCTTTGTGTCATCTGCAAATTTTGTTACACTACACTCTGTCCCCTCTTCCAGGTCATCTATGTGTATTGTAAACAGTTGTGGTCCCAGCACTGATCCCTGTGGCACACCACTAATCACCGATTTCCAACCCGAAAAGGATCCATTTATCCCGATTCTCTGCTTTCTGTTCGCCAGCCAATTCTCTATCCATGCTAATACATTTCCTCTGACTCTGCGAACCTTTATCTTCTGCAGTAACCTTTTGTGTGGCACCTTATCGATTGCCTTTTGGAAATCTAAATACACCACATCTATCGGTACACCTCTATCCACCATGCTCGTTATGTCCTCAAAGAATTCCAGTAAATTAGTTAAACATGATTTCCCCTTCATGAATCCATGTTGCGTCTGCTTGATTGCACTATTCCTATCAAGATGTCCCGCTATTTCTTCCTTAATGATAGTTTTAAGCATTTTCCCCACTACAGATGTTAAACTAACCGGCCTATAGTTACCTGCCTTTTGTCTGCCCCCTTTTTTAAACAGAGGCGTTACATTAGCTGCTTTCCAATCCGCTGGTACCTCCCCAGAGTCCAGAGAATTTTGGTAGATTATAACGAATGCATCTGCTATAACTTCCGCCATCTCTTTTAATACCCTGGGATGCATTTCATCAGAACCAGGGGACTTGTCTACCTTGAGTCCCATTAGCCTGTCCAGCACTAACCCCCAGTGATAGTGATTGTCTCAAGGTCCTCCCTTCCCACATTCCTGTGACCAGCAATTTTTGGCATGGTTTTTGTGTCTTCCACTGTGAAGACCGAAACAAAATAATTGTTTGAGGTCTCAGCCATTTCCACATTTCCCATTATTAAATCCCCCTTCTCATCTTCTAAGGGACCAACATTTACTTTAGTCACTCTTTTCCGTTTTAAATATCTGCAAAAGCTTTTATGATCTGTTTTTATGTTTTGCGCACGTTTACCTTTGTAATCTATCTTTCCTTTCTTTATTGCTTTCTTAGTCATTCTTTGCTGTCGTTTAAAATTTTCCCAATCTTCTAGTTTTCCACTAACCTTGGCCACCTTATATGCATTGGTTTTTAATTTGATACTCTCCTTTATTTCCTTGGTTATCCACGGCTGGTTATCCCTTCTCTTACCGCCCTTCTTTTTCACTGGAATATATTTTTGTTGAGCACTATGAAAGAGCTCCTTAAATGTCCTCCACTGTTCTTCAATTGTGCCACCGTTTAGTCTGTGTTTCAGTCTACTTTAGCTAACTCTGCCCTCATCCCACTGTAGTCCCCTTTTTTTAAGCATAATACGCTCGTTTGAGACACTACTTCCTCACCCTCAATCTGTATTACAAATTCAACCATACTGTGATCACTCATTCCGAGAGGATCTTTTACCAGGAGATCATTTATTATTCCTGTCTCATTACACAGGACCAGATCTAAGATAGCTTGCTCCCTTGTAGGTTCTGTAACATACTGTTCTAAGAAACAATCCCGTATGCATTCTATGAATTCCTCCTCCAGGCTACCCCGTGCGATTTGATTTGACCAATCGATATATAGGTTAAAATCCCCCATGATTACTGCCGTTCATTTTTCACATGCCTCCATTATTCCCTTGATTATTGCCCGCCCCACCGTGAAGTTATTATTTGGGGGCCTATAAACTACGCCCACCAGTGACTTTTTCCCCTTACTATCTCTAATCTCCACCCACAAAGATTCAACATTTTGTTCATTAGAGCCAATATCGTCTCTCACAACTGCCCTGATATCATCCTTTATTAACAGAGCTACCTCACCTCCTTTCCCTTCTTGTCTATCTTTCTGAATCGTCAGATACCCCTGTATGTTTAATTCCCAGTCTTGGCCACCCTGCAACCACGTTTCTGTAATGGCCACCAAATCATACCCATTTGTAATGATTTGTGCCGTCAACTCATTTACTTTATTTCGAATGCTGCGTGCGTTTAGGTAGAGTGTTTTAATACTAGTTTTTAAACCATGATTTTTAGTTTTGACCCCTCCTGCAGCCCCTTTATATTCAGTGGCCCTTTTTGTTTTTTGCCTTGGGTTTCTCTGCCCTCCACTTTTACTCATCTCCTTTCTGTCTTTTGCTTTTGTCTCCTTTTTGTTTCCCTCTGTCTCCCTGCATTGGTTCCCATCCCCCTGCCAAATTAGTTTAACTCCTCCCCAACAGCACTAGCAAACACTCCCCCTAGGACATTGGTTCCGGTCCTGCCTCGGTGCAGACTGTCCGGTTTGTATTGGTCCCACCTCCCCCAGAACCGGTTCCAATGCCCCAGGAATTTGAATCCCTCCCTGCTGCACCACTGCTCAAGCCACGTATTCATCTGAGCTATCCACGTGGCACTGGTCGCAATCCCGAGATTGCTACTTTTGAGGTCCTACGTTTTAATTTAGCTCCTAGCTCCTTAAATTCATCTCGTAGGACCTCATCCCTTTTTTTACCTATATCGTTGGTACCAATGTGCACCACGACAACTGGCTGTTCACCCTCCCTTTTCAGAATGTCCTGCACCCGCTCCGAGACATCCTTGACCCTTGCACCAGGGAGGCAACATGCCATCCTGGAGTCTCGGTTGCGGCCGCAGAAACGCCTATCTATTCCCCTTACAATCGAATCCCCTATCACTATTGCTCTCCCACTCTTTTTCCTGCCCTCCTGTGCAGCAGAGCCAGCCACGGTGCCATGAACTTGGCTGCTGCTGCCCTCCCCTGATGAGTCATCCCCCTCAACAGTACTCAAAACGGTGTATCTGTTTTGCAGGGGGATGACCGCAGGGGACCCCTGCACTATCTTCCTTGCACTGCTCTTCCTGCTGGTCTTCCATTCCCTAGCTGGCTGTGGACCCTTCACCTGCGGTAAGACCAACTCGCTACACGTGCTACTCACGTCATTCTCATGGATGCTCCTGAGTGAATCCACCCTCAGCTCCAATTCCACAACGCGGACCGTCAGGAGCTGGAGGCAGATACATTTCCCGCACACGTAGTCGTTAGGGACACTGGAAGTGTTCCTGAGTTCCCACATGGTACAGGAGGAGCATATCACGTGACCGAGCTCTCCTGCCATGACTTAACCCTTCGATACACTTAAATTGGCAACAACAATGTTAAAGTTTACTCACTGTTATAGAAGAGGAAAAAGAAAAACTACTCACCAATCACCAACCAATCACTTACCCCCTTGGCTGTGACGTCACCTTTCTATTTCTTTCTGCTTCTTTTTTGCCTTCTCATAGAAACATAGAAACATAGAAAATAGGTGCAGGAGTAGGCCATTCGGCCCTTCTAGCCTGCACCGCCATTCAATGAGTTCATGGTTGAACATGCAACTTCAGTACCCCATTCCTGCTTTCTCACCATACCCCTTGATCCCCCTAGTAGTAAGGACTTCATCTAACTCCTTTTTGAATATATTTAGTGAATTGGCCTCAACAACTTTCTGTGGTAGAGAATTCCACAGGTTCACCACTCTCTGGGTGAAGAAATTCCTCCTCATCTCGGTCCTAAATGGCTTACCCCTTATCCTTAGACTGTGTCCCCTGGTTCTGGACTTCCCCAACATTGGGAACATTCTTCCTGCATCTAACCTGTCTAACCCCGTCAGAATTTTAAACGTTTCTATGAGGTCCCCTCTCATTCTTCTGAACTCCAGTGAATACAAGCCCAGTTGATCCAGTCTTTCTTGATAGGTCAGTTCCGCCATCCCAGGAATCAGTCTGGTGAACCTTCGCTGCACTCCCTCAATAGCAAGAATGTTCTTCCTCAGGTTAGGCGACCAAAACTGTACACAATACTCCAGGTGTGACCTCACCAATACCCTGTACAACTGTAGCAACACCTCCCTGCCCCTGTACTCAAATTCCCTCGCTCTGAAGGCCAACATGCCATTTGCTTTCTTAACCGCCTGCTGTACCTGCATGCCAACCTTCAATGACTGATGTACCATGACACCCAGGTCTCTTTGCACCTCCCCTTTTCCTAATCTGTCACCATTCAGATAATAGTCTGTCTCTCTGTTTTTACCACCAAAGTGGATAACCTCACATTTATCCACATTATACTTCATCTGCCATGCATTTGCCCACTCACCTAACCTATCCAAGTCACTCTGCAGCCTCATAGCATCCTCCTCGCAGCTTACACTGCCACCCAACTTAGTGTCATCCGCAAATTTGGAGATACTACATTTAATCCCCTCGTCTAAATCATTAATGTACAGTGTAAACAGCTGGGGCCCCAGCACAGAACCTTGCGGTACCCGACTAGTCACTGCCTGCCATTCTGAAAAGTCCCCATTTACTCCTACTCTTTGCTTCCTGTCTGACAACCAGTTCTCAATCCATGTCAGCACACTACCCCCAATCCCATGTGCTTTAACTTTGCACATTAATCTCTTGTGTGGGACATTGTCGAAAGCCTTCTGAAAGTCCAAATATACCACATCAATTGGTTCTCCCTTGTCCACTCTACTGGAAGCATCCTCAAAAAATTCCAGAAGATTTGTCAAGCATGATTTCCCTTTCACAAATCCATGCTGACTTGGACCTATTATGTCACCTCTTTCCAAATGCACTGCTATGACATCCGTAATAATTGATTCCATCATTTTACCCACTACCAATGTCAGGCTGACCGGTCTATAATTCCCTGTTATCTCTCTCCCTCACAGCTATTTCAATCGTAGATTGATGAGAACCTGCTTATGCAGTCTCAATGCTTCTGTCAGACTGTTGTTGTTTGGAGTACGTACATTTCTAAGCAGAGTTAGTAACTGTATAGCTTTTATATGAGAAAAGTATATAGTGGTGTGGTGTTAATAATGCTCTCATGCTGGAACAATCAGCCTGGTCTAAAGGGAGTTTTAGCTTTCAATGAACTGCAGAGAGACAGCAAACAATTAATCTGTTTATGAATTAGGTTAAAATCAGCTCCACAGGCTTCTCATTTAAAACTAGTAAAGAAGAACTCATCTAAATAAAAAGATCTTGCTTTGCTCTTGAGAATATTAACTATGCTAACAAATGGACTGCATGTTCAAACACAGTACTGGAAATTCTTAGTTGTAAAAGGGTTAAATGCAGCTTTCTCCTTTGTCTAATACGAGAACAAATTTCAAATCAGAACCTTGTTAGCTTCAACTGATAGGTACAGTTATTCAACATGCCCATTAGATTGTTCGGAACCACCAGCTAATTATTCTTTCTGTGTAATATGTACAGCTTTTCATTACTCTGCCCACAGGTCCCAGTTTTCCTTTTTTCATTGAGGCATTAATGATATCTACACTTAGACAAATAGGGCTTGCACTAAGGACAAATGAAAAGCTGATTTTCCTTCTGCACAATTCCTGCACTCCCATTAGCACAGCTACTAGTAAATGAATGTCGACTGGGAAAGGCTAGTTGTAATCAAGGAGGATCGTCATTGTGTGTCTCACAAAGCACCTTTCTACATTTTAATGGATATGAGAGCAGAGCAATACTATGTACACCTAAACATACCTGCTGCTAACATTTAAGAACTGAAAACTGTGTTATGCCTTACCAATAATATTCTGGAATGTAAACTTGAATGGACGGAGCCCAAATTATTTATTTTTCAACCATCTTATGTACCTGTCTCTACAGTAATGGTTATTTTAAAAACAATTATTAAAAGAATGTTCTGGAAGAACCAAAACAGAAGAGATGTGACTGGTATTGGTGGGCTGTAGTTGCCACGTGATCTGCTTCCCCCTCACCTGCATGACCTACACACGAAAAACCAGACTGCTGAAGGTTTCTGCGCTCTCTTAGTATATTGTGGTATTTTTCATTTTGTTATTTCCCCTCTCATTTTGATCCCTGTCGTTTCTTGAGTGGGAGGACTCATGTGACCTGCTTGCAAACTAAAGCCAATATCATAGACATAGCTCCACTCATGTAGAGGAACATTTAAAAGCACTTTACAAGGGGGAGAATGTACACCAAGCAGATGCTATTCTGCAATGAACCATAAATGGTCTAAGCAAATACCTTAAGGGTCATGATTGTTCTATCCCCTGGTGATCCCTGAGATGAGATCAGGCATGCACCATATGGATAAATCACGGACTTGTATTTATGTGCGCTGAAGCACATTTCCATTCATGCACTCTTTGGGCCCAAGTTTCCACACGATAAAAAACGGGCGCCCCTCCGAGCTGGGCGCCCGTTTTTCGCGCCTAAAACGGTGCCGGAAAAAAAACGCGCGATTCTGGAGCGCCCTGCAGCGCCTTGTCTGTTTGGCATGGCGCCCAGGGGGGCAGAGCCTACAATCGCGCCGATTTTGTAAGTGGGAGGGGGCGGGTACCATTTAAATTAGTTTTTTTCCTGCCGGCAACGCTGCGCGTGCGCGTTGGAGCGTTCGCGCACACGCAGTGTGAAGGAAACATTGGCACTCGACCATTTTTGTAGTTCTTTGTAGCTGTTTAATTTTTGAACATTTTTTAATAAAAGCACATTGCCATCAGCACATCAGCACTGAGGCTTCTTGTAGCAGTGAGAAGGCTGCAGGAAGCCTCAGAAAGTTGAGGCAGCCGTTTCCCTCCCCCCCCCCCCCCCCGCCGTCGGGAACAAACGGCTTTCTCCTCCCCCCACCCCCCCCCCCCGCAGGAACGAACGGCTTTCTCCTCCCCCCCCCCGTGGGAACGAATGCCTGCAGCATTCCCCCTGGCTGAAGTACTTTCACACAGGTCGGAAGATGGTTTATTTAATCTTTTCTTTGCTTATAAATGTTTATTCAGGTTGGATTTATTTGTATAATATTTGTAGAAGTATAAATAAGGATTTATTATAGAATTTAATGACTTCCCTTCCCCCCCGCCTTCCCCACCTCGTTCTGGACGCCTAATTTGTAACCTGCGCCTGATTTTTTAATGTGTAGACAAGGTTTTTTCAGTTCTACAAAAATCTTCACTTGCTCCATTCTAAGTTAGTTTGGAGTACGTTTTCACTGTGGAAACTTTGAAATCAGGCGTCAGTGGCCGGACACGCCCCCTTTTGAAGAAAAAATTCTGTTCCAAAGTGGAACTGTTCTAACTGACTAGAACTGCAGAAAAAAAAATGTGGAGAATTGCGATTTCTAAGATAGTCCGTTCTCCACCAGTTGCTCCTAAAAATCAGGTGCAAATCATGTGGAAACTTGGGCCCTTTATGTTGTGATTATTGCAGAATGGGGGTAATTTTAACTCTGGGCGATGGTGCAAACTGGGCGATATGAGACTGGCCACCATTATATAACCTGCCCGATTTACTTTTCCATTATGAGCAGAAGTTAATAAAAGCTGTTTTTAAAAAAAGCATATGGGAATTCGGTTTTAAAAATAGGAGCATGCAGAACAAAAGTAAAAATTATGTTAAACCCATACAAATCACTGCTTAGGCTACGGATAGAATATTTTGTCCATTTTTTGTTGCCTACATTCGGCACGATACCAAGGCAATGGAAAGAGTACAGAAGAGATTTACTAAGATAATACCAAGAACAAAAGGAAAAACTGGAGCTAGAATGGAGAAGATTACTGGAAGATTTGATAGAGATGTCTAAAATTATGAAAAATTTTGATTTGGTAAATAGAAGATTATTTCTACTCCCCTTTAATTTGATAACTAGAGAGTATGGGGTCGGAATTCGGTCACGCCCCATTTGGGGGCGGTAATCAAGGCGAGTCGGGACTTCCTGCGATCGGCACGGAAGTCCCACCCCGGCCACAAAATTGGGGGTACTGCCCCTGAGGGGAAGTAGAGTGCAATGTCGGGTGCTCTATTTCCTCTCGGAGGTGGAACCAGCGCGCTAAGCACAGGAATTTACCAGCGAGCGCCACGTAGCTCTGGCCAGAAGCACAGGGCCCTCCCCTTCCGTTAAAGGGAAGGGCATGCTGCAAGCTCTGCAGCGGCGCGAGGGGCCTCCACTTCACCACCGGGGGGGGGCAGGGTGCCATGGCAGTAGTCCGGCACAGAAGCAGAGTGCTGGGCTGCAACATCGCGCCACGGATGCTGCGAAATAGTCACCGAAAGGCCGGACCGGTAAGTCGGGCATTCAGACAAAATGGCGGCACACACCTCCTCTTTAATTTTCGCCATGCGAGCGGTTTGCGGCCCGGTTCGCAACAGCTGCCTCATGGGGTGCTATCGAATTTCTGCTCTGGGGCGAAAATGGGTCACTGCGCACGGCAATGACATCATCAACGCCAGTGCAGCAGGCCACGGCGCTATCAGATTTGCATCTCCGCAAACTCCCGTGGAATTTTCTGAGAGGTGGTAGCGGCCCCACGTCCCGGGCGAGAGATCTCTGCGCCCCATTAGCACCCACCCCGGAGCGTTAATGGGAGGCGCAAACGATGCGAAATTCTCTCCTATAAATGTAAAATCATCACCAAAATGAAAGAGAGTGGTTAGAAGAACTATTTTTACACAGTGTTGTGAGGACATGGAATTTTCGAGTAAAAACAAATCCATAATAGCTTTTAAAAGTGAAATGGATAAATATTTCAAGAAACAATTTAAAAGAGTATGGGGAACGGACAGGGACTAATCATATAGCCCTTGCAGGAAGTTGCTGGAGGCACTGTGGACTGACTGGCCTCCTTTTTTGCTGTAAGGTTCTACGGGGTAGATTTTTGCAAGTGTTACACCATTCTTCAGATGCAAAGCATACCAATTCAGCAGTGAGATGGCCTGTGGCAAATCTGTGCAGGCATTAGTCCCACTGCCAAAACCTCGGGGCCCATTTTGTAGGCGTCCCAAGCAGGTGCCTAAAACAAACTTTAGGCTTCTTGAATATGTAAATTATCGACTTCTTTAACAGGTGTTAGGCCCATATTTTACATAGTTGAGGCCTGCTAGGCCTGCTACGCTCAGAATTCTCCAGTGGCATCCGCAGCTGCCAACAAAAGGTAAGTGTTAGATGCATTTTTTTAAACAAATGCTGTGGAGATGGGTGGAGCAGGAGTTCCACAGTCCTGGCAATCGACACCATGTGTGTTACATAAGGACATAAGAAATAGGAGCAGGAGTAGACCATATGGCCCCTCGAGCCTGCTCCGCCATTTAATACGATCATGGCTGATCCAGTCATAGACTCAGGTCCACTTCCCTGCCCGCTCCCCATGACCCCTTATTCCCTTGGTTAAGAAACTGTTAATCTCTATCTTAAATTTATTCAATGACCCAGCTTCCACAGCTCTCTGAGGCAGCGAATTCCACAGAATTACAACCCTTAGAAGAAATTCCTCCTCATCTCAGTTTTAAATGGGCGACCACTTATTCTAAGATTATGCCTCCTAGTTCTAGTCTTCCCTATCAGTGGAAACATCCTCTCTGCATCCACCTTGTCAATCCCCTTCATAATCTTATACGTTTAGATCAGATCTCCTCTCATTCTTCTGAATTCCAATGAGTAGAGGCCCAACCAACCCAACCTTTCCTCATAAGTCAACCCCCTTGTCATGTATCCTACATGGCTACTGTTTGTAGTATCACAAGGTGTGCCACCAGAGGGCACAGCAGTGGGAGACTTGTAGGTTACCTGTTCAGGTGTGCCTGGCCTAGTATAAAAGGCAGGCCACCAGATGTGATCCTCACTCCGGAGTTAACAAATAAAGGACTGTCACTACAGTTCAAGTACAACACATTGCCTCGTGGAGTCATTATTGGAGCATCCAAGGACACAACAATTGGCGACGAGATTACGGACTTTCACGCGAAAATGGCTACCCTTGGTATGTTGCAGCAGTTTGCCGATGGTGATGATTGGGAAGCCTTTGTGGAGAGGCTTGACCATTTCTTCACAGCAAATGACCTGGCACCACACTGGCTGATAAGCGCAGAGCTATCCTGCTACCAGTTGTGGGCCCACCGTCTATGGCCTCGTCAGGGACTTGCTGGCACCAGCGAAGACAACGACCAAGATGTACGAGGAGCTTGTAACACTGATCCATGAGAAACTCGAGCCCAAGGAAAGCATCCTCACAGCCAGACACTGGTTCGACACCCATCGATGGCCCGAAGGCCAGGAAATCGCGAAATATGCCGCAGACCTCAGGAGGCTGGCGGTACCGTGTGATTTCGGCAACCACCTCAAGTGCTGCGGAACATTTTTGTCATTGGAATCGGCCATGAAGGCCTGCTTCATAAGCTTCCGTCGGTGGATACCACAGTCACACTGCAGAAGGCTAGCTCTGTGAGCCAGGCATTCATGACCTCGACCTGCAATTCTAGGCAGATGACTCACCCTCAGGACTCAAACCCGGCAGGTACTGTGCACCGAGTGGTGCCTTTTAAAGGCTGGACTGTAGAACGCAAACCCTCTCAGGGAAGAGAGAACAGGCCCCCGAGTCCCTTAACTCAGTCCGCCGAGGGGGGCTAATCGAGTAGCTCCATGCTGGCGTTGTGGAGGGAATTACAGGGCTCACCAGTGCCGCTTTAGAGACTATGTATGCAAGGACTGCAGCACAAAGGGCCACCTCCAGCGAATGTGTAAGAGAAATATGACTCACTGTGTCGATGAAGAATCTGCAGATGACCATGAATCCAGCATGGATTATGAAACGATAGGCAGAGAGGCAGTTCAGCCCCACTATGAGATATATAGCATGTTTACCTGCACCACCAAGTGTTCTCTGCTGAAGATCGAAGTCGAGATAGATGGTGTTCCAGTCTTCATGGAAGTGGACATGGGGGCGAGCCAGACAGTAATGAATCAAGAAGCCTTTGAGAGGCTATGGGACAATCAAGCTGAATGACCCAACTTTGTCCCGGTTCAGGCAAAGCTGCGCTCCTGCACCGATGAACTTATCCCAGTCATTGGTAGTGCGAATGTAAAGGTACTCCATGATGGCACAGTGCAAAGTTACCTCTGTGGATTGTTGCAGGTGATGGACCAATGCTACTCGGAAGAAGGTGGATGGAGAAGATCCATTGGAGCTGGGAAGACTTCACCCCCTCCACCGATCGACATCCTCCGCGTTTGGAGGCACAGCAAGCCCTCACTTGAGGGTGGTCCCGGCACCAGAGAGCAGACCAGCACAGCACCCGAGGCACAGACCACTCAGCACGACTGCGTGGAGATGATCCAGCTGAGACGACCCGAACGCACGTTCCAGGCTCCAGTGGCAGGACTCCGGAGAAAGAAAATCAGATCCAAGGCGACTTCCCAGCTTCGATGGCAGAACCCGGGGAGAAGAGGATCACCACAGTCGACATCGTGGATGGAGGAAAGATGGCGCCCAAACCACAAGGTGATGCGCTGAAGAAAAAGATGGCCGCGGTCAGGCCACGAGGTGCAGCGCTGATGGAGCAACATGTGGCACCAAACGGAGAAGACGATTGTGGTAAAGAAAGCAAGGCTCTCAAGGCCCACTACAATTAAAGGGACAGTCCCACATACTCAAGCAATATAATAGCAACTGTAAGTTAGAGACAAAATGTGTAACTGACGATCAGAGTTGTGTACATGCAATAAGCAAGGAAAAGTCGCGCGATCATGTAAAATGTGTAATTGATGATCAGAATTGTGTACATGCGACCAGCGAGGAAAAGTCGCGCAATCCACGATCGGAGCTACAGAATATCCACCATAAGTAATGAAAAGTTGTGCGATGTAGGATTTCAACTGCGCGCAGCCAATGCAGCGGGCAGACACTCATCGGGAGCACACAGATCCAGCGAGCTACCCAATGCTGTAGCCTGCGTCCTGGGGACCAGAGTTATGCACTATGGAGTGTGGCCACAAGCAGCCAATGCACACGAGCTCCAGAGCAAGCGATCACAGGAGGGCAACAACACCAGTATCGATACCCCGCACCCGATGGCACCAACCGCCACGAGCCTGAAAGAGCAAATTGTGCTAAGGTGCAGCCCCCAGACCCCATCGCCACCAAGGCCATACCCGAAACGAAGGGTCACTCGCTATGGTCCTGTCAAAGGGGACCGAGACCAGCCAGGATCCCAAACCAAACAACGCCCAGGCTAGTGAGTCAGCAATTCCCTGTGCATTGCTCGGCAATAGCCCCTCAGGGAGCAGCAGCGACCCAGAGTGCAAAGAAAGGGCAGGGAGGTCACAGGCATCTGTGAACCTGCTCGACGCTAGGAACCACGGCAACAGTCCCAAGAGCAGGCAACTTGAGCCAACAGGGTTCCCACTGCAAGCACTGGGCACCGAATCGCTACAAGACTGCCTGTACACCATCCAGCAGTTCTGGAACTAGTTTGTCCTTACGCACCGGTCACCAATCCCCAGTACGCATCGATAATGTACCTCACCAGTCTAACATACCGGTCTCACAACTGAACTACAAATGAATGCAAACTTGATTTTCTGAACTTGAATGTATATGAACACACTGAGCCTCCGGCATAACCTATATGTGGGAGAGGGAGAATGGAGTGATCAGGGACACACACAAACAGCAACCACCAGCACTCCACTACACCAACCACTCACCCAAGATTGAAACGACCCGCCAAGGGTCAACCAGATAGAGCTCAGCCCAGAGCACAGTCAATGTAGAGGCGATTTGTACTAAAGGCTTGGGGGAGAGTGATGTCATGTATCCTACATGACTACTGTTTGTACTATCACAAGGTGTGTCACCAGAGGGAACAGCAGTGGGAGACTTGTAGGTTACCTGTACAGTTGTGCCGGGCCTAGTATAAAAGGTAGGCCACCAGATGTGATCCTCACTCCGGAGTTAACAAATAAAGGACTAAGGTCACTACAGTTCAAGTACAACACATTGTCTCGTGGAGTCATTATTAGATCATTCAAGGACACAACACCCCTCATCTCTGGAATCAACCTAGTGAACCTTATCTGAACTGCCTCCAAAGCAAGTATATCCTTTCTTAAATATGGAAACCAAAATTGTATGCAGTATTCCAGGTGTGGCCTCACCAATACCCTGTATAACTGTAGCAAGATTTCCCTGCTTTTATACTCCATGCCCTTTGCAATAAAGGCCACGATTCCATTGGCCTTCCTGATCACTTGCTGTCCCTGCATACTAACCTTTTGTGTTTCATGCACAAGTACCCTCAGGTCCCGCTGTACTGCAGCACTTTGTAATTTTTCTCCATTTAAATAATAAATTGCTCTTCTATTTTTTTCTACCAAAGTGCATAATATAGAAACATGGAAAATAGGTGCGGGAGTAGGCCATTCAGTCCTTCGAGCCTGCACCACCATTCAATAAGATTATGGTTGATCATTCACCTCAGTACCCCTTTCCTACTTTCTCTCCATACCCCTTGATTCCTTTAGCCATAAGGGCCATATCTAACTCCCTCTTGAATATATCTAATGAACTGGCATCAACAACTCTCTTCGGTAGAGAATTCCACATGTTAACAACTCACACTTTCCAACATTATACTCCATCTGCCAAATTTTTGCCCACTCACTTAGCCTGTCTATGTCCTTTTGCAGGTTTTTTTGTGTCCTCCTCACGCATTGCTTTTCCTCCAATCTTTATATCGTCAGCAAACTTGGCTACATTACACTCGGTCCCTTCATCCAAGTCGTTAATATGGATTGTAGATAGCTGGGGTCCCAGCACCAATCTCTGCGGCATCCCACTAGTTACTGATTGCCAACCCGAGAATGAACCATTTATCCCGACTCTCCGTTTTCTATTAGTTAGCCAATCCTCTATCCATGCTAATATATTATCCCCAAGCCCGTGAACTTTTATCTTGTGCAGTTGTTAGTTGCTATGCTTATACTTTATGGGGGACTTTAATCTACATAGGGAACTTTAATCTATGTATAGACTGGGTAAACCAAATTTGCAGTAATAGTGTAGAGGACGAATTCATGGAATGTATCAGAATGTTGAGGAACCAACTAGGGAACAGGCTATTTTAGATCTAGTATTGTGCAATGAGAAAGGGTCAATTAATAACCTTGTAGTAAAGGGGCCTTTAGGGAAGAGTGACCATAATATGATATAATTTTATATCATATGAGTTTGAAAGTGATTTAGTTAAATCCGAAACTAGGGTCTTAAATCAAAACAAAGCAAACTGAGGGGTGAGTTGGCTAAGATAGATTGGGAAACAACATTAAAAAGTATGACAGTCATCATCATCATAGGCAGTCCCTCGAATAAGGATGACTTGCTTCCACAAGATTCACAGATGTTTCAATGAAGGACCTGATGTTCCAGTCTTGAACTCCAATTGAGGGACTGGAAGATACCTGTGCATGGATTTTTGTAACATGTGGTGACCATTGCACATCAGGCACCATATGGGCTCGACAGAGATAGGCCTTTATCCAGTGGTAAGGGTTGAACCAGGATGACTGGAGACCTGCTCTGCTGCACAGACCTTAAGCGCACACGTATTGCAGTGTGGGCAGGCCCATGCTGCCCCTGGGCCCTCGGTTCTTCTGGGTCCCGTATCCTCAGTCGCTGTACCTTCGCCCACGATGTTCCAGGGCCCAGCGCTCTAGCTCTATTTATAGCCCCGACCTGCGGTGGTGTTCTTACACAGGTCGGGGCGGCCCATGATGTTCCAGGGCCCAGCGCTCCAGCTCTATTTATAGCCCCGACCTGCGGTGGTGTTCTTACACAGGTCGGGGCGGCCCATGATGTTCCAGGGCCCAGCGCTCCAGCTCTATTTATAGCCCCGACCTGCGGTGGTGTTCTTACACAGGTCGGGGCGGCCCATGATGTTCCAGGGCCCAGCGCTCCAGCTCTATTTATAGTATGATGGTAGACATGTAATGGCTAGCATTAAAAGAATTAATACATAATTTACAACAGACATACATTCCTTTAAGGCACAAAAACCCCACAGGAAAAATTCTACAACCATGGCTAATAATAGAAGTTAAAGATAGTATTAGATCAAAGTAAGAAGCTTATAATGTTGCCTGCGGATTGGGAGCATTTTAGAATTCAGCAAAGAAAGGGAAAATAGAATATGAGAGTAAACTAGTGAGAGACATAAAAGCAGACTGTAAAAGCCTCTACAGGTAGATAAGAAGGAAAAGATGAGCAAAATGTTGGTCTCTTACAGGCTGAGAGACAAAAAATTATAATGGGGAATAAGGAAATGGTAGAGAAATTAAACAAATATTTTGTGTCTGTCTTCACGGAAAAAAGCATAAAAATCCTCCCGAGAATGAAGAACTGAAAGAAATTAGTAAAAAAAAAAGTACTGGAGAAATAAATGGGATTGAAAGCTGATAACTACCCTGGACATGATGCCCTACATCCTAGGGTTTTGAAAGAGGTGGCTCTTGAGATAGTGGATGCATTGGTTGTCATCTTCCAAAAATCCATAGATTCTGGAATGGTTACTGCAGATTGGAACAAAAGAACATAAGAAATAGGAGCAGCAGTAGGCCCTTTGGCTCCTCGAGCCTGCTCCGCCATTTAATAAGTTCATGACTGATCTGATCATGGAGTCAGCTCAAGTGGAGCAGGCTCGAGGGGCCAAATGCCCACTCCCAATAACCCTTTACTCCCTTATCGCTCAAAAATCTGTCTATCTCTGCATTAAATATATTCAATGACCCAGCCTCCACAGCTCTCTGAAGCAGAGAATTCCATAGATTTACAATCCTCTGAGAGAAGAAATTCTTCCTCATCTCAGTTTTAAATGGGCGGCCCCTTATTCTGAGACTATGCCCCCTAGTTTTAGTCTCCCCTATGAGTGAAAATATCCTCTCTGCATCCACCTTGTCGAGCCCCCTCATTATCTTATTTGTTTCAATAAGATCACCTCTCATTCTTCTGAACTCCAATGAGGATAGGCCCAACCTACTCAACCTATCTCTGAACTGCCTCCAATGCAAGTATATCCTTCCTGAAATACGGAGACCAAAACTGTGTACAGTATTCTAGGTATGGCCTCACCAATACCCTGTACAGTTGTAGCAGGACTTCTCTGCTTTTATACTTATCCCCCTTGCAATAAAGGCCAACATTACATTTGCCTTCCTGATTACTTGCTGTACCTGCATACTAACTCTTTGTGTTTCATGCACAAGGACCCCCAGGTCTCAGAATAAGGAGCCACCCATTTAAAGCTGAGATGAGGAGGAATTTCTTCTCTCAGAGGATTGTAAATCTATGGAATTCTCTGCCCCAGAGGACCTGGACCAGCCAGGATCCTTTACTGTCCCTTGTAAAAAAAACTGTGTCCTCCATGGGAGCTGTTCCAGCGTCCCAGCGGAGATGCATGAAGAGATCAAGCCATTCCAGCAGCGCAAAGACGAAATGTCCATACAGGTCTTTTGGGGGTAATCGCGTAGTTTTGCCCAGGAAAGGCAGGGAAATGTTCATATGCGACCTACACTGTACCCACCCAGGCATAGTAATGATGAAAGCTATAGCCAGATCCCATGTGTGGTGGCCCAGCACCGACTCAGATTTTGAGTCTTGCATGTGCCAATGCAACACTTGCTCTCAACTGAGCAATGCACCCTGGGAGGCACCGCCAAGTTTGTGGTCTAGGATCCACGTGGACTTCGCTGGCCCGTTTCTAGACAAAATGTTCTTGGTTGTTGTGTTGCTGGGGGAATCCCGGTGAGTGAGTGGGGTCTGGTGTGGTAGCTGAGCAGCACTTGGGACAATCGGGTCTGCAGGGAGCCTTCCGACACACATTTCAAGCTTTGCTTGATGGTCTGAACTGCCTGTTCTGCCTGGCCATTGGATGCAGGCTTGAATGGGGCAGATGTGACATGTTTGATCCTGTTGCAGGTCATGAATTCCTTGAATTCAGCACTGGTGAAGCACGGCACATTGACTAGAACATTAGGCAAGCCGTGCGTGGCAAGCATGGCTCATCAGCTTTCAGTGGTGGCCGTGGATGTGCTTACAGACATGATTGCACATTCAATCCATTTTGAGTAAGCGTCCACGACAACCAAAAACATTTTGCCTAGGAATGGGCCCGCATAGTCTACATGGATCCTTGACCACGGTTTGGATGGCCACGACCACAAACTTAGCGGTGCCTCTCTTGGTGCATTGCTCAACTGAGAGCAAGTGTTGCTCTGGCGCATGCATGACTCGAGATCTGAGTCGATGCCAGGCCAACACACATGAGATCTTGCTATGGCTTTCATCATTACAATGCGTGGGTGGGTGTTGTGCAGTTCGCAAATAAATGTGTCTCTGCCATTCTTGGGCAAGACCACGCGATTGCCCCACAAAAGACAGTCCGCCTGCAGGGACAAATCGTCTTTGCGTCTGTGGAACGGCTTAATCGCCTCCTGCATCTCCACTGGGACACTGGACCAGCGCCCATGGAGGACACAGTTTTTTAATCAAGGACAGTAAAGGATCCTGGCTGGTACAAGTCCTGATCTGGCGGGCCGTAACGGGGGACACCCCGTTCTCAAATGCCTCCATGACCATGAGCAAGTCCGCTGGCTGTGCCATTTCCACCCCAGTGGTGGACAATGATAGCTGACTGAGAGCATCTGCGCAGTTCTCTGTGCCCAATCTGTGGCGGATTAGATAGTTATATGCCGACAGCGTGAGCGCCCATCTTTGGATGCGGGCAGAAGCATTGGTATTAATTCCTTTGCTCTCCGAGCGGCTTATGGTCAGTTTCAAGCTCGAACTTGAGGGCAAACAAGTACTGGTGCATTTTTTTTTTACCCCTTAAACGCATGCCAGAGCCTCTTTTTCAATCATGCCGTAGGCCCTTTCGGCCTTGGACAAACTCCTGGATGCATAGGCAAACGGTTGCAAAATCCCTGATTCGTTCGCCTGTTGTAACACACAACCAACCCCGTATGACGATGCATCGCAAGCTAACACTAATCGTTTACATGGGTTATGTAAGGGGGTGGTCTCTATGAGGGGGTCAGGTTCCCTTCTGACCAACTGGAGTGGTTCGAATCGCTCCCACTCCCTTGGGTTCTAGACTCTGGATTTATTTGGGGGATGTGACAAAGTGCAAAGGACACTGGTTTGATGCAAAAGAACTTTGATTTTATTACAGTCAAGAAATTACAAACTTATTACTCTAATAAGAAAGTAAAATGTTAAAACTTATTCAAACTTATTAAAGAACAATACCTTACACACTCAGAGGGGGTTACAATAGCTTATAATGACTCTAATAGAGAACAACACATTACATTCAAAGGGGGTTACAGTAGAATTATACCTTCCACCTCCCAGTGCCTAATCCTAGCTAGGTTTGATTCCAGGGCATGCAGGGACTATGCTCATCAATCCTTTTGGCAGTTAGCGGTAGATCACAGTTTCAGGGTTTGCTGGATGCAGTAGGGTCTGCTTGCCGTACCTCGAACATTGGAGAAGACTTCTTGCTGCGCAATCTTCAGTTGGGTTGAGTCCGCTGATGCGGTAAGGCGCGTTTTGGATCTATGGAGTAAGTATCCGGTTTTCTTCGTTAGAAATAAGTTTCTACAGTATTTTAGGTAATGTTTTACCCGTTGGTAGGTCAGGATTAGATTGTAGAGTGGAAACTTTTTGATTCTTCGTTTTTTTTCCCGTTGGAGTTTGTTTCGAGTTTGGTCGATCGCGGTGGTTTCTCGTTGATACCACGTTTAGTGGTCGGTTGCTGCCACGATGGTGGTGTTCTTCCTTCCTTCAGGAATTCGAGGCTGGAGAAGTTAGTTTACAACTGTCGCGTTGGTTTCTCTCCTTGTCTTGATGACACAGCGTAGTGTGGTACTAGTCTGTCATCTGAGGTAGTAGCAACCTTGTAGCTACTTAGCAACCTAACCTCTGTTGAAAACAGGGGCCAGTTTTACGATTTCAATGGTTCTAATCTTGGCGCCAAATCTATTCAGAATTCTTTGTTTAAATTTGGCAGGCTTGACTCTTCTTTGTAATATTTTGGCGGGCTCGTTAAAAGTTGATATGTTTTGGGTAGGTTGATGTTCGAAAACTGTTTCCTGATGGAAATATTAGTTTGGTAATTGCAATGTCCTTTTGTGCTTAGTTTTCGCATACAGGCTGGCTTGGGCCTCTTTTGTGATGTATATGCTGAAATGGTTTTCCAGTTTCAAGTTGATGGTTAGCTATCTCTGGGTCATGTTGTAATGTTAATGTCTCTTGCGAGAAGGATTCTCGAATACCTATTTCTCCAGACAACTGATCAGGTTGTCTCCTGTTAGTTCTTTAGGCCTGCCCACAGCCTTGAATTTGTCTTGTAAAAGTTCAAAATTCTATTAAAATTCGTAGTTTCTTCCATTACCACTTTAGGGTTCCAAACCTTTCGGTAGATCGTCCCAAATTAAATTTCCTTTCGAATGAGCCCAAACACTGGAGGGGTTCTTGTGAATTTTGCACCCCTTCAGTCCTCCCGTTGACACTCCACACTCTTGAGTGTCAATCAAGATAAGCAAAATTCCTGCTCCCGAGAGTCAACCTTCCCTGTAATTTATACGAGCTAAACATTACCCTGCATCCCCCATTGAAATGCATTGCAATTTCCAGGCGAATACAATCATTACAATTCGGTTATAGCATGGAGGAGGTGCCCCTCCTTTACTCGGGTTTTTTTCTCAGTAAAGTAACTGTATACAGTCAAACACAACCTTAAGTAAGATACAATGAAAGCACATAGTAACACATTCTCAAGTAACATAAAGATCCATATTTAAACACATTTTAAGTTCAGTAAAATAAAGGTACATAGTCAAAACATCATTTTAAGTAACACTCTTACAACACTCGCGATGTTGCGGTTTGCAGCAGGTAAAATCAAACAAATGAATCATGGTAGTATGGTGTCACCCCTCCCTGCGCGATGCCCAAGTTCGGCCAAGGAGCGTATAGCACCCTTTGGTGCCTGACCTGATGGCCTCTGCGTTTCACTCGGCAAGTAAAGAATAATCGCGAGTTAGCAGATAACTAAAGTGTGGGAAGTGATTCGGATCCAGACTGGGACTTCTATATTTCTGAAAAGGTCCCACCAAGGCGGAATGGTGACCTCGAGAATCTTTTTCCCAATCTCAATTGTTTTTTGTTCCAGAGTGTAGAAGTGTTTTTGTGAGATAATTACAGCTTTTAGCAGAGCGGTAAGATGTTCGGGTAGAGGGGGAATTGCATAGCCAAACTGTCCCAACACACTTTTACTCCTCCCCGTGTCCCTGTGATGGTGCGGTACGTATCATTACCGAGTCTTTCCCAGTCCGATTCCTGGTCCCATGCGTCCTTGCTGAGTTTTCTGAGCCACCACCATCTTCCCAGGAGAATGTTTCCTTTGCAAGTCAAACATACACGATTTCCCTCTGTAACACTGACTCGGGCAGCGATGATCCGTATCCGGGGGCATGGAACTCAGGCCTCCCCGTAGGTAAAACCTTCCTGGCTGGAGTAGTGGGTAGAATTAGATCCCAACCACCCTGGCCATCTTCTCTCGTGGGTGTAAACGGAGAGTTCTTCCACGCCTGGGGTGCCACCCCCGGCGGTTACGATCGGTACCCTTCCTCCTGAACACCCATAAATGAGGGATTCTTCCACGTCTCCTCGTTCGTCGCTGCTCATCCCTATCAGGGCGAGCAGGAACAGGATCCTTTCCATACTGTTCTCTTTCCTGTAGGGGCACATAAAACAGATTGTCTAGCCCTGAGAAAGCTCTCTGGCTTGACAAAGGTGACTGAGTTCCAAATTGGGCTCATAGTCTTTAATTGACTGGCTGTCTTATTCAGTTCCTTGTGGACTGATGTCTGCTTCTAACTTATCTCACAGCCGTTTTACTTGTTATCTCACTGGTGCTTCCCTTAATAGTTATACCGGTAGATTCTTCTTACTCCCAGGTATTACCCGGCCTGTGCCTCTTTTAACAGCTGCACAGGTAGAATCTTTTCTTTACCCCAGTTAACCAATACATATATACTTATCATAACACATAATCTTACACTACTCTAAATTAAACATTCTTAAATTCATATCGTACTATATATGTACATCTGCCACCTGTCTCCGGGTGGCCAAGTTAATTCCTGCCTTCTTTCTTTCTTTCTTTTTCCGCTGGGTGTCCAGCGAGGTCGGTAATAGGTCGGCCTGCACCGCCGGACTCGGAGTGTCCTTACGGTGAGTTCGAGTCCCACACTATCGGGGGAATGTCCCCTCCAGTGCTGCAGCACACCGCTCCTTTGGGGGTGGCTTCCTAGTTCGTTTCTTCCCCTGGGGGCTGTTCTGTCTGGTTGAGGACTATGGGCTGGGGACTCCCACTTGGTGGCTGTTCCACCGCTATCTCTTCTGGGGACCCTCGTTGCCCGAGGCTACTGGCTGGGTGTCCCTGCCCACGGGCTGGTCTCTGACCTTAGGTGCCCTTTTTGCGGTTGGTCCTTCTCCCAGGGCTGAACCATTCAAATTGGAGCGCTGGTGACCACGGTGTCTTTGGCCGTGGTGTGCAGGGAGTCCTTCTTAAGGCTCCGGCTACTGGGGGTGCGTCCGAGTCCCAAATGATTGGGAGGACAGCTCCTCCAGTAACACAGTCCACCGCCCCTCTAGGTGCAGTCTGTGGGTCTGCCACGTCCCCTGTGGGATTTCCGCAGTCGGGGGCTATTGGCTGGGGGTCCCTGTCTTTAGTACGGTTTACAGGTTTTGGCTGTCCCTTACGTTTAGCTGCTGCCCCTGGGTTGAAAAGTTTGCACTGATTTATGTGGAACCACTTTGTTCGGTGGGGCAATTTTATGGCATATACCATGGGGCTTGCCCTGTCGACAGTGTGGTCTGGTCCCATGTACAGTGCCTCAAAGTCCCCTACTCTAGCGGAGTTCCTTACCATAACCTGGTCCCCTATCTCCCATTCATGGTGTTTGTGGGGTTCTAGCAGCAGTCGGTTACTCCGATGCTGTTTTCCCATGTTGTTAGCAACCTGCCAGTGAATCTGTTTAAGGTATTCAAACAGATTCCTGACAAAGCTGTCCCAGTTTGCTTCCCTAAGCTGACCTTCCGTGAGTACCGGGGCTAACACATGGGTGGGGGTTCGCATGGCTCTGCTGGTCATGAGCTCGTACGGGGAGTATCCCATGCTCTTTGAATAGCTGGCCCGGGTCCCCATGAGGACTAGTGGTAGGACCTCTACCCACCATTTGGGTGAATCCCCTGTCTCTTTGCGCAGTCTTTCTTTGATGCTGCGGTTTAAACGCTCCACAGGCCCGGATGACTGCGGGTTGTGGGCAACATGCCATTTCCCTTTGATGCCGAGTACCTGAAGGGTCTCCTGCATCACCTGCCCAGTGAAGTGACTCCCTTGGTCGGACTCCACATATTGTGGTAGTCCCCATTGGGAAAACACTTTGATCAGGATCCTAGCTGTTCCCAGGGCAGTGGCTGTTCGGCATGGGAAGGCTTCCACCCATTTGGTGAATACATCCACCAGTACTAGGCAGTACTTGTAGCCTCCCTGGGCAGTGGGTAGAGGCCCGATGTAATCGATTTGGATCGACTGCCAGGGTCCCTCTACCCTCCTGATATGTCCCATAGACACCTTTCTTTTCTGGGGGCTGGGATTGTTGGCCGCGTACACCAGACAGCTAGCGCAGAACTCGCGGACGTCTTCCCTGAGTCCTGGCCACCACCCTGCCTGTTTCACTCGTTGCCAAGTGGTCTCAGGTCCGGGGTGTCCTGCTCCTGGACCCTCGTGGGCCAGCTGGAGGAATTCTCTCCGGTGTTGTTTGCGGTACTGCCCATTGCTCCCCCCTGAACAGCATGCCTTCTTTAATGGCAATTGCTGCGGTGCCGTACGGGCCGTCTATCCTTTCCCGTTTAGCTAGCGTGTTCAGGACAGTTTTGAGGACGGGATCCTGGGTCTGAATCATTTTTAGGTTTGGGTGCAAAGCTATCCCTGCCTTCCCTGCCGTCACTATCCTGCCCCTGACTGCTGCAATGGGTCCTGGGTTGTACGGATCCCAGAGCTTGCCTGTGCAGGCCCCTTGCTTGGCTAACATATCAGCCTGCTGGTTTCCCTTGCTACGGGGTTCTGTGGTGGAATGTGCCTTCACCTTATGTATGTAAGTATTCCCTTCCTCCCCTACGGCTTTCATGATCTTTTCCAGTAGGGGCTTAATTGCCAGGGGTCTCCCATCTGCGGATGTGTATCCGTGGCGGGACCAAATAGCCAGGTACTCTGTACACAAATTGCATGTGAACATACTGTCTGAGCAAATCGTGTATGGAGTAGGGAATTCTTCGTGGTGTGTGACTACGTACCCCACCGCTGACAGTTCAGCGTGCTGGGCTCTCATAGTACTGGGGAGTTTAATCGCCAGGGCAATGCCTGCTTCGGGGTCATAAACTCCGCAGCCTGTGAGTCGCTCACCCGCAGATACCGTGCTTGAACCATCCACATAGATCTCTCGGCCTGTGGGGTGTAACCCAGCCCGAAAGCCTATGTTAATTTCCCATACCCCTTCTACGGAACACCGGTAGGCTGTCCCTGGACAAATCATGTTGGCTGTGAGTCTTGACTCGCAGAGACCCTTTACCCTTCGGTCCATTTGGTAGAGGAACAGGGTCCAGCGAGCAATGCGGGCACTGCTCACTGTCCCGTCCTTGATTCTCCCGTCCAGGAGCATTTGGGTGGGCGTATGGTGGGTAAGGAGTGTGATAGGGGACCCCCCTGTGAAGATCAGTGATCTTTTCACAGCCCAGTGAGTGGCTAGGAGGTGCCTCTTACAGTTGGAGAATCCCTTTTCCACATCCGTGAGTATCCTGGAGGAGTAGATCACTGGTCTCAGCCGGTCGTGCCGCTCTTGGGGCAGTACTGCACTCAGGCTGTCCTCACTGGCTGCTACCTCAAGGAAAAACTCTTTACCCCCCTCTATGGCCCCTAGAGCTGGTGCGGTCTGCAGGTCTTTCTTGAGTCTCGCAACCTTCGTCCCATTCTCACTCCACTCCCTTGTGCAGGAGTCGGGGCAGAGGAGCTGCGGGTGGCTGCATAATCCTCAATGAAATCTCTGCAGTACCCGGTTAGCCCTAGAAAAGATCTTACTCCTGTTACTGTGTTGGTGGCGTGTAATTTCTGCACTGCTTCCCTTCAACTTTGTCAATGGCTCTTTCCCCAGCGCGCACAGCCAGTCCCAGGAAATTGACTTCCTTCAGGCCGATCTGTGCCTTCATGTGATTTACCTTAAATCCCTCTTCTTTCAGCAGCTCCAGCAGTTCAGCTAGTAGTGGGCCATGCTCCTCCCCCTCATCGGTGAACAGGAGCAGGTCATCCACATACTGTACAAGCTGTTGGGGTCTGCTGAAGCTCTTTAAACAGTTGGCCATACACTGATGGAAAATACTGGGGCTGTTGTGGAAGCCCTGAGGGAGACAGTTTCAAGTATATTGCTGCCCTTTAAAGGTAAAAGCAAACTTGTACTGATCTTCCCTTCTTAAAGGTATGGACCAGAACCCGTTGGAAATATCCAGCACCATGAAGGTGGTCGCGGAGGCTGGGATACTTCCAATGAGATCGGCGACAGCAGCAACGGTGGGTGCACAGGCGGGGATGTTACGGTTGAGTACTCGATAGTCCACCGTGGCTCTCCAGGAGTTATCCGGTTTCTTAACCGGCCACAATGGAGAGTTCACATGGGTAGTTATTGGTCTCAATACCCGCTGTTTAACCAGCGAACCCAAGGCTGTTTCCATGTCTGCCTCCGCATCCCTGGGGAAGTTGTGCTGTTTCTGTGGTCGGGTCATGGGGTCCCCATCTATGCTAACCTCCCACAGTCATGTTTGTGAGTGGCAAAAGCTGCAAGGTTTTTCCTCACATATTCTTGATATTCTATCAGGGTGTTACTGACCAGTGATTCAAGGTCGTAACCCTCCTTTGGTTTCATGGTGCACACCGTCCCTTTTCCCTGTTTTCCCGGGATAACCATCACCTCACTCTCCCGACCCATACAGACTGACCCCCAAAGACAGTGGTTTCTTAAATCCACCAGGATCCCGTGGCCTAGGATGAAGTCAGCCCCCAGGATCCCTCTCCCTTCCTGCTCCCACTTCATCAGGACAGAGTCCACTTAGTGTGGAGTGTACCTGAATGAATGGAGAGCTAACGGAGAATGAGCCAGTCTGTTCAGTGCCTGTGAAACCCACCAAGCTGTAGGGGACCCCGTTAGACAGAGGCAAGGCGCGGGGTTAGCTGCATAGACAAGGGTGCTAGAGGCACCAGTGTCCAGCAGATAAGTCCCCTTCACCTTTTCCACTTCCACTTCCATTGGTCTTCCCTACGCATCATACTCGAGGGAACACAGATGGATAGGCTGTGCCTGTCCTAGTCACAGTTTTGGTTGGGAGGGGGCAGATGGGATCTTGGTACCGGTGGCGGTGGCCAACTTCCCAGGGCCATCTAACATAACTCGGAGCACAGTTAAAAAGGTATCAAATGAGTGGGGAGGGACTGGCTTCTCGGTCTCGGCCTTTTTGGCTGGGGCTGGAGAACTCTTTCCTGCACTATTCTTCCAAGGATTTCTACAATCCTTTCTCCAGTGCCCACTCTTTCCACACCCGAAGCAGGTACGTTTTGTATTGTAGGGGTTGCCTCCCTTGTGGCGCCATTCCCTCTTATCTTGGCTAGGTCAGGTTTCGTGAACCCTTCCCTTTTGTGAGTGCTCTTCTGTCCCTCTGCCGTTTCTGTAAGCTAGGGTCAGTTGCCTAAGCACTGCCTATTCAGTTGATGGGGATCTCTTGGGTTGAACCAGGCCTCAGCCTTGGTTCTTATTCTGGGTAAACTGTTAGCTGCTAGGCTTCGGAGCTAGTGTGCTAACTCATCCGGGCTTAAGTGATCTCTGTCTATGTCCCCACTACAGACGCTTTGGTACACAGGCCACAGTCGGTCTGTGAAAGCCTGCGGGGTTTCCCCTGTGAACTGCACCGTTTTCTCTGCTCTAGAGAAGGGACTCCTGTCATTGCAGCCCATAGCTTCTAAAATGTCCTTTTGCACAGCAGCAAGCGTTTTCTGTCCTCTTTTGCTCTCAGTAGAGAGGGACTGGTAGAGTTTGCTGTCTAGGGATAGGAGAAGCATCTTTGCCATTTCTGCATCATCGCACCCATTAATATCCCCTGCCTGTTCCACCTCCACAAAGTGAACCGAGGGGTCTCCCTTTGGAGTTAGCTTTCCCAGGTGGCTTATCATAGCCCTAAGCTGGTGGGGAGTGTGGGGACCACAAACTGACTTTCCAGGAGCCCTGGACCTCTGGCAAGGGTGGATGGGCTAAACTTCTGTTGCCGGACCGGGCACATTGGCCCTGGTTCTGGCTCTCCCTGTTCTGGCTCACCTCCCTCTCCCTGCAGCCAACCCGGTGCCATAGGTGGTGGTGGTTCACTATCCCTGTCCGCCCCGCAACTGATTTGCCCCTCCTGCTGCTGAACCGGTGTAGTCACCAGTGCCACACGTAGTGGCCGGGGAGTTTCGTCCTTCTCTTTCAGGTTTACCTGGGTGTACCCGGGCTTATTAGGCATACCATGTCTTTTGTCTTGGATAGAGCAAGATTTAAACTTTTAATTTGTTGTTGGCAGGGACCGTGGTCTCCCGATTCAAACCCATTAGTGCTAGCTACTTTATACGCCGCTTGCACATCTTTTAATCTTTCCTGGAACTCTTTTACTTGTCGGGTGAGGCGAGTGCTTTCCTCCCTCAGTGACTTTTCATTACTTTTGGCCTCGGTAACCTGACATTGAAAATAGTCCTGACTGTTTTTAAACCTTTCCATTATTTGGATCCTTTCCTGTTTTAACTTACGGAGTTCTCCCGATTATCTTTCTTCTGACATAACTCTTTCATAGTTGTTCTCTGTGCATTTCCATAACTCTGCCTGTAATGTTTCATTCATTCTGTCTAGAAGTTGGACCTGTCATTGTAGACAGACCAACCAAATTGCCTTCTCTACTGCTTCTTTGTGATCTTTGCTTGCTGTCCACTGGGCTGCAGCGTCAGCTGGACGCTCAGCGCGCAATAGACTAAGCACCCATTCTTTAGTTACATTCACTTTCTTATACACATAGGAGGAAATCCTCTCTTCCATCTTGGTTTTTTGCCCCAAACCAGCACTCTCCACATCACACCCCTTGTACCAGAGTCCTGGGGCGGTCGCCATTTTGTAAGGGGGTGCTCTCTATGAGGGGGTCATGTTCCCTTCTGACCAACTTGAGTGGTTCGAATCGCTCCCACTCCCTTGGGTTCGAGACTCTGGATTTATTTGGGGGATGTGACAAAGTGCAAAGGACACTGGTTTGATGCAAAAGAACTTTGATTTTATTACAGTCAAGAAATTACAAACTTATTACTCTAATAAGAAAGTACAATGTCAAAACTTATTCGAACTTATTGAAGAACAATACCTGACACACTCAGAGGTGGTTACAATAGCTTATAATGACTCTAATAGAGAACAACACATTACATTCAAAGGGGGTTACAGTATAATTACCAGTACCTAATCCTAGCTAGGTTAGATTCCAGGGCAGGCAGGGACTATGCTTACCAATCCTTTTGACAGTTAGCGGTAGATCATGGTTTTGGGGTTTGCTGGATGCGGTTGGGTCTGCTTGCCGTACCCCGAATGTCAGAGAAGACTTCTTGCTGCGCAATCTTCAGTTGGGTTGAGTCCGCTGATGCGGTAAGGTGCGTTTTGGATCTATGGGGTAAGTACCCGGTTTTCTTCATTAGAAATAGGTTTCTACAGTCATTTAGGTAATGTTTTATTGGTTGGTAGGTCAGGATTAGATTGTAGAGTGGAAACTTTTCGATTCTTCGTTTTTTTTCCTGTTGGAGTTTGTTTCGAGTTTGGTCGATTGCGGTGGTTTTCCGTTGATACCACGTTTACTGTGGTCGGTTGCTGCTGCAATGGTGGTTTTCTTCCTTTCTTCAGGACTTCAGGACTTCGAGGCTGGAGAAGTTAATTTACAACTGTTGCGTTGGTTTCTCTCCTTGTCTTGATGACACCAGCGTAGTGTGGTACTAGTCTGTCATCTGAGGTAGTAGCAACCTTGTAGCTACTTAGCAACCTAACCTCTGTTGAAAACAGGGGCCAGTTTTACGATTTCAATGGTTCTAATCTTGGCGCCAAATCTGTTCAGAATTCTTTGTTTAAATTTTGCGGGCTTGACTCTTCTTTGTAATATTTTGGCGGGCTCGTTAAAAGTTGATATGTTTTGGGTGGGTTGATGTTCGAAAACTGTTTCCTGATGGAAATATTAGTTTGGTAATTGCAATGTCCTTTTGTGCTTAGTTTTCGCATACAGGCTGGCTTGGGCCTCTTTTGTGATGTATATGCTGAAATGGTTTTCCAGTTTCAAGTTGATGGTTAACTATCTCTGGGTCATGTTTTAATGTTAATGTCTCTTGTGGAGAAGGATTCTCGAATACCCATTTTCCCAGACAGGTTACTTTAATCCTCACACCCAGGTAGTCTCACTGATCAGGTTGTCTCCTGTTAGTTCTTTAGGTCCGCCCACAGCCTTGAATTTGTCTTGTAAAAGTTCAAAATTCTATTAAAGTTTGTAGTTTCTTCCATAAGTACTTTAGGGTTCCAAACTTTTCGGTAGATAGTCCCAAATTAAATCTCCTTTCGAATGAGCCCAAACACTGGAGGGGTTCTTGTGAATTTTGCACCCCTTCAGTTATACAGAACAAGCAGTTTGTTAGAACATAATAAATTTCTGGCTTTCTTAAAGGCAGCCTCTTGTGAATTCTCCCATACCCAGTCATCTCCCTTGCGCAGTAGCAAATGTAGAGGTTCTAGCAGTGTGCTTAACCCAGGTAGGAAATTATCGAAATAGTTAAGGTGTCCCAGGAATGACCGCAGCTCCGTCACGTTCTGTGGTCACTGTGGTCGAATCCCGAATGGGCTCCGGTTGTAGATAAATAGATCTTTGTGCGTATTGATGCAGGTGAGGCCTTTCGAAGACTCCTCCAGCTCCTGCGTCATGTAGGTCGAGGTCAGGTCCAGCTTGGTGAACGTCTTCCCTCCAGTCAGGGTCGCAAATAGGTCGTCTGCCTTGGGTAGGGGGTACTAGTCCTGCAGCGAAAAATGGTTAATCGTTACTTGATAGTCCCCGCAAATTCTAACCGTACCGTCCACCTTGTGTACCGGGACAATTGGACTGGCCCAGTTGTTGAATTCCACCGGCATGATGTAGCCTTCACGTTGCAGCCTGTCCAGCTCAATTTCCACTTTTTCAGGCATCATGTACGGTACCGCCCGAGCCTTGTGGTGGATGGATCACGTACCGGGAACCAAATCAATCTGCACTTTCGCCCCCGAGATGCTTCCGATGCCTGGCTCAAATAACGATGGGAACTTGCTTAGAACCTGGATACATGACCTGGACGAAAGCGCTCGGATGTCGTCCCAGTTCCAGTGGATTTTTCCCAGCCAGCTTCTGCCAAACAACGTGGGGCCATCCCCTGGTACAATCCACAGCGGGAGTTCATATACTGCTCCGTTGTAGGAGACTTTGACTTCTGCACTGCCAATTACAGGGATTAGTTCCTTGGTGTAAGTCCTTAGTTTGGTGCGAATGGGGCTGAGCTTGGGCCTGTGTGCCTTCTTTCCCCACAGCCTGTCGAAGGCCTTTTTACTCATTATGGACTGACTTGCCTCCGTGTCCAGCTCCATCGATACTGGAATGCCATTCAGTTCCACTTTCAACATTATTGGTGGACATTTCGTCATGAACGTGTGTACCCCGTACACTTCTAGCTCCTCAGTACGAGTTTCCAAGTCAGTCTGATCCACTGTGGATCGATCTTCCTCTGCAACGTGGTGGTTTGCAGGGTTTGCAGGGTTTGCAGCTCACCTGCGCATTTGTTGGAGGTGTCCCATTGTTCTGCAGCCGTTGCACGCATAGTGCTTAAAGCGGCATTGATGGGGCCGATGATCACCTCCGCAGCGCCAGCAGGGTGTTAACTGCCTCACATTAACAGATGATGGCGGAATCTGGGTCAATTGAGGTCAGGCCACAGCAGCCGGCATGTACATTCTGCCATGTACATTTCTGCTCAAAACTGATGTTACTTTATGCACAGTACTGGCCAAACTTCTTTGTTCTGTGAAATCTGTTTGGTGTTGTCGCTGGTGGACATAAATGCCTGGGCTATTGCTATGGCTTTACTCAGATTTGGAGTTTCTACAGTCAACAGTTTGCGAAGGATTGTCTCATGTCCAATGCCCAGTACAAAAAAGTCTCTGAGCATTTGTTCTAGGAATCCCTCAAACTCACAATGTCCTGCGAGGCGCCTTAGTTCGGCGATGTAGCTCACCACTTTCTGGCCCTCCAATCCTTGACACGTGTAGAACCGATATCTCGCCATCAAAACGCTTTCCTTAGGACCAGCATACACAATTCTTTGTAGGATTTCTCTGTTGGTTTTGCCGGGGCCAGGAGATTCTTCATGAGGCCGTAGGTTGTTGCCCCACAGACAGTTAGGAGGATCGCCCTTCCTTTGATAGCGTTCTCGTCCCCTTCTAGCTCGTTGGCCACAAAGTATTGGTCGAGTCTCTCCACGAAGGCCTCCCAATCATCCCCTTCTGAGAACTTCTCTAGGATGCCGACTGTTCTTTGCATTTTCGCGCGGTAGTTTGTTACCTCGTCGCGAATTGTTACATTCATAATGATTGGTGAGACTGAGTACTGTGTGCATTGAGCAAGTGTGACCTTAGCTCCTTTAATAAGATTCCACAGTGCAGGTACCTCGTGGGTGGCCTGCTTATATACTGTGCTCCCAAGGGATGCTGGGATCCCTTGGGACTCCAACAGGTGGGCCCTCTGGTGGTCAGGTATAATGCAGGTTACAAGTGGTTAAATACATAACACAAACCATTAAGCAAAGCTTGAAACACAAGCTCCCTGCAGACCCGCCTGTCCCGAGTCCTGCTCAGCTACCGCACCCGACGCCACTCGCTCACCGGGACTCCCCCAGCCGAGCTGCTCATGAAAAGGGCACTCAAAACAAGGCTCTCTCTTGTCCACCCTGATCGCCATGATCACGTTGAGGGCAGGCGGCATCAACAAAGCACGTACCATGATCGCATAAATTTGTCACGCGATATTGAAGTCAATGACCCTGTATTTGTACTCAACTATGGACATGGTCCCAAACGGCTTGCTGGCATTATCATAGCCAAAGAAGAGAATAGGGTGTTTCAGGTCAAACTCGCAAATGGACTAACTTGCAGAAAGCATTTGAACCAAACCAAACTGCGATTCACAGACAGCCACGAGCAATCTGAAGAGGACACCACCAACTTCGACCCTCCGACACACACACAAATGGCAACCGACATCACGGTTGACCACGAAGCTGAACTCATCATCCCCAGCAGCCCAGCAAGGCCAACTGCGCAGCAGCCCAGCAAAGAACCAATCTGCACCCGCATTTGTACTGAGATGATCAACTAGGGAGCGAAAAGCTCCAGATCGTCTCACGCTGTAAATAAGTGTACTATTAGCTTTGGGAGGGAGTGATGTTATGTATGCAACCCTATGTAACCAGCATTCTACAGCCACCAGAGGGCGCATCTGTTGGAGTCCCAAGCATCCCTTGGGAGCACTGTATATAAGCAGGCCTCCCATGCTGTGCCAACACTCTGTAGTTAGATGAAAGAGACTAAGGTCACACTTACTCACGTCTACAGCACTCAATCACATTACTTTATTCTGGACATAACAGTCCTCGTCCCACAAGGCCCGCTGCTAGCCCAGGCCGAAGGTCTGCACTAAAAGGACAGTGCAAGTCACTCCAGGCTCAAAGGCAAGCAGCAGTGATCTCTAGTAAAGGTGGAACTTTAAATAAAAAAACACATAATCCCACCACAATTATTTTAGGTTTTTATGGAGTGTTGGAGTACCTAAGTGGAAAATATATAATTTATATTAAATGTTACCAACATAAATTTGTTATGTTTCAAGGAAGTGTTGGGAATGCTTAGATGGACATCACATAATGGCTATGAAATATTCTCTCCACCAATCTTTTATGTTTTAAAGGAGTGTTGGAGTGCTTAGATGGACATAACCTTATGTTTATTAAATATTCCCACCACAAATCTTGAATGTTTAACTGGAGTTTCAGAGTGGTGGAGTGCTTAGGTGGACAATAATAGTAAGTTGTTCATGGATCCAGACTGGGTTGAGGGTCACTGATACATGCACCATGGTACTTCGTTGCATGTATCAGTGACCCAGAACAAGGCAGGATCCGTGAACACCTTTGTACTGGAACCTGCCCCTGTATCATTTAAACAATAGGTTGCAAGAGAGTTGCACTTTTTACATTTTCTGTCCAGTTATCCTGTAACATTTATTAGTGCAGTATTAAAAAATGAAGTGCAGGAGTCAGGTTAAAAGTCCAAAATTAAAATGTTTATTAAACATTTGTACAGCACAGTTGTGACTAGCGTGACTTTACTTATGTTTAAATCTTCAAAACTCTATTGAGCCTTGGCAAACTTTACAAACAATCAACAAAATCAACCAAAAAACAAACATCTATCCTTTGCATTAGCGCTGTGCACCAATCCTGCCCCAGTAGATGCCGCTACCCCTGCACGTGCCCGTAGTTGCAGACTTCTGCTTCCTTGCCCCCCGTACCCCCAGGTGTAGTCTGTTCCGTTTTCGGCGCGGCGTTTCTTGATGCTGGGCTACAACAAGGACAGCGCCAAAATGTGTAATGACGGAATGCCCAGGTACCTCTTCATTGTCAACCTCATCCTCAGGATCAACCCTTGAATTTGGTGTAGAGTGGAAAGCGCTCCTCGCATTGAGGACAGCCTGGGTGAGCTCCCCTATTGCCAATGCAACCACGTCCAACCGTCCCAAAGGTCTCCCCAACTCTGCCCTCGCTCCACCAATGGCTTCCAGGAGCAATTGAGATTGCTCAAAGTTCTCAGAGTCCATTATTTCTGGATCAGGTATGGAGTTCGCCCCCTTACGACGTCTCGCAGTTGTCGCTTGCTGTGACACACTTGTACCCGCAGCCTCAGACATCACACCTAGAAAAGTCCTCTCACTTGATTCGCTCATGAAAGAACTTGGAATCCTCGAGGGGTTCAGCAACTCCAAATCCATCTCGTTGTCCATGACTTCTTGCTGCCCATTATTGTTCTAAGTTGGAATATCTGGCATGTCGTTTTCTTGAACATTCTCAGCTTCAGGTGCACCTTCGGTCTTCTCCTGCTGTTCACCCTCTGCGAAACAAAAGATAGATGCTTGGTTAGCAGCATTGAGGAAGTGAAACGTAGGAAGCACATGCAGTACGTAACATTCAGCCAACCCAGACTGTGCAATTTGCAGGGCTTACCCTCTAATGGAAAACTGGGCCCAGCTTGCGCATTGATTGTTGGGCTTCTCCTGTGGCATTTAATCATTGATGCTATCCTCTGCTCCAGGGCTGTTAGTTGCAGCTTACTTGGCGGACCTCCTCCAGTTTGTGACCGTTCATGGTTGATGTGTGACACCATCTTCTGCAAAGATGCAAATGCAACTTTTTAAAGAGAGGGTCCTTGAGAACACACGCGCGCCCACACACACGCACACGGATCTCATTTACAGATGTTATTGCAGTGCATAAACATATACATATATTTTAAAGCCCAAATAAATGTAAGTTTATTGTATTACTTACAGTCACTGCTTGTCCGAGGTCCTGCCACTTCTTTTTCAGCTGCGCACCGATTCTCGGGGTCATGGACATTCCATTAAACTCGACTGCGGTCTGGTCCCAAACTTTTGCAAGTGCAGACGGTTTAAGCTTATTTTTTCCGAAGCTCCCCTAGTTCTCAAAACTCCCCATCTACTCTCGATTAAGTCTACCAGGCATTCAATTTCATCCGCAGGAAATCTCTTCACCCTTGCGGTTTCCCCTTCTCCGTCCCTGGCCCTTTCGCCTTCTTTGCATCCTTCCATTGCAGCCATCTCGAGAACGAAGCTGTATTTCCTACCTGCGAAACTACCTCTGCCACCAATGGATTCTCAATGGTGATCCACACATTCCCCACACGTGCTGTTTTTTTATACTTTGCACTGTGCATGTGCAGTTGGGACCTTTTTTTTTTCTTCTTTGCGCATGCGCAGTGCAATCACAAAAAAAATGTTTTTTTTTACATTTGTGCGCCTCGCATGTGCTGTGCTGTTTCAGCGCACATTGGAGGCTCCGCCCTGCAGAGTCGAATCAGGTAACGCCGGCGCCAGAGGGTGCGCGCATGGTGGAGAAAATACTACTTACATTTTTCAGCGCTGAGGGGCCTAAAAAAAATGGGCGTCCAGGTAAGTTAAGGGCATTTTTTTTCTTTGGGGAAATTTTGGGCCTATATCTCATTAATAGTGACACCTTGTTAGATTAGATGTAACTGTGGTTTTAACAGTGTACTGACTGCTAAACAAACATTATGGACCTGAAAAACTGATTTTAATTTTGTGGAGTGTCAAATTTCTCTATTATAATAACATTTATGATTTTTAAGAAACTTAAAAAAAATTAAATTTTTTAAAAGTTTGTTCATATTTAGTTCAGGTTTACTTTCCCCCCATGTGAGGGCCCCAATCGTAGTTTTTGCTCTCTATAACATTCATTAAAAAGTCAGATTAAAAGCAACTTCTTCACTTCATGTTTCGCTTACTGTGAGAATTCTGCATTGTGATTGACTGTTGATGTCGCAGCAGCTCGTGCTGTGGAATTCCCAGTAAACTACATGGATCTCAATGAATGTCAAGGAAGCCAAACTTCTCGCCAGAGATATTAGGCAGCTTTCTGTGGATCCAGCGGCGAACGCCTTTGCTTTGCCGCTGACCACAAATTACAGGCCATAAGGTTCTTTACCATGTGATTACGTATGAATTTTCCAGATAACCAAGAGTTAAGCCAGCGTAACATTATATGCTAAATCTGAGGATTTTAAATTCAGTGTTTGAAGGCTTTCAAATTAATCTGCAAATGTTTTTGGATTATTTCTTATGAAAGTACATTGATGCTTTAATATTTAGAAAATGACAAGATTGCACAAATAGATTTGTTACTTTACCAGGTGGATGACCATTATTGGTTTAATTTAAAAACACACTACATTCATTTATTTTAATTTGACATTGTATGGAAATAAAATCTTCGGGCCATGAATATCTCACAAACCGAACAGAACAATTGATATGAATTCTGATCTTCCAAACTTGTAAACATTTAGTTAGTATAATTTGACTGGTGATGACCAAGAACATTTCATAAACCATGTACGAGAAGAAATTTGATTTACTTGCCACAAAAACAATAATATGAAGGCAATACTGTTGATCAACAACTATCGTACATTAGGAAAATAAATGCTTCTCCAGTCGTGACTGCAATAAATTGATGCATTATCAAGCTGGGATGCATCGATATAAGGAGTAGGGAAGCTGCTGAAGATCACTTTAAATGGCAGGGCTGACATGTTTGGGTTATTTAAAGGGATCCTATCTTCATACTTTGGGGAGTTGGAACAACCAAAGACCCACCCTTCACCTCGTCTCATGACTCCCTTTTCATTTGGGGAACTAGTGGCAATTCTAAATGTGGTGAATCTCATGATCGCAACCTCCTCCATAATCATGTGTGTCTCTTACTGAGAAAGAAGTTTCACTTTCCGTGTATCATTTTCTGATCTTCTCTGCCAGCTGTGTTACCATATGGGGACTTGCGGTATTTCCTCTTCAATTAACTATTTCAACATGACTCTTGCGGCACTTCAATGATTAGATTGTACTTACTGGCTGTAAGTTAAGATGCAGTGGATCAGAAAATTCAGCATTACTTAATCTGATAAATTACACTGCAAGAAAGCTGTCTAAAGTACCTTTCGGCCCAACACTTATCTGAGCCAGTGTGTCACATCTTTGCTTAAATTTACTATAGTCAAGTGAATCTAAATCTAGAGAATTAAGGTTATTAGTGAAGAAACAAAATATTCATTGTAAATCTCAACAGACTTACAAAGAATTTTCCACCAGGAAATTCCTTGGGACTTCTCCTGTCCGCTGTCGTAACTTCAGTGAAAGTTTGGCGGGAAGCCTGTTTCTGTGTGTAAATGGGGTTTCCACCAACTTCCATCAACATTTTAGCGCTGGATCGAGAAAAATCCCAAGGAAATTCCCGGTGTTTATAATTTTATTTTAGCAACGAGTTGTTAGAATAAAATTATTTGTCATGTAAGGATTTATTTCTTAAAAGGTGAACCTTTCTCTTGGTCATCTAAATGATATATTTTCCTGTCATGCCTGAGGTTGTATCCTTACATCAATAAGGAATTCCTTATTAATGGTGGATAATGCAAGGTAAGATCTGTGCAGTACACCCAGGAGTAGATTCTGGCTTTGTCTGGATTGTCCCGAGCTATTTTGAGGATCCAGCCCCATTTCTGTAGTCCCGGCGAGCTGGTAGAGTTCATCAAAATCCACGGCGCGGCCTTGGACAGCGTGGACCATTTCCCATATCTCGGGAGCCTGATATCAGCAAGGGCAGACATCGACGACGAGTTCCAATACCACCTCCAGTGCGCCAGTGCAGCCTTTGGTTGCCTGAGGAAGAGAGTGTTCGAAGACCAGGATCTCAAATCCAGCACTAGCTTATGGTCTACAGGGCTGTAGTGATACCCGCCCTCCTATATGGCTCAGAGACGTGGATCATATACAGTAGACACTTCAATACAACCAACGCTGCCTCTGCAAGGTCCTGCAAATCCACTGGGAGGATAGACATACCAACGTCAGTGTTCTCGATCAGGCCAACATCCCCAGCATCGAAGCACTGACCACACTTGACCAGCTCTGTTGGGCGGGCCACATCATCCACATGCCCAACACAAGACTCCCAAAGCAAGCGCTCTATTTGGAACCCCTACATGGTCAGCGAACTCCAGGTAGGCATAGGAAACGTTTCAAGGACACCCTCAAAGCCTCCTTGATAAAGTGCAACATTCCCACCAGCATCTGAGAATCCCTGGCCCAAAACCGCCCTAAGTGGAGGAAGAGCATCCAGGAGGGGGCTGAGCACCTCGAGTCTCGTCACCGAGAGCATGCAGAAACCAAGCGCAGGCAGCGGAAGGAGTGTGCGGCAAACCAGACTCTCCACCCAACCTTTCCTTCAACGACTGTCTGTCCCACCTGTGACAGAGACTGTAATTCCTGTATTGGACTGTACAGTCACCTGAGAACACACTTTTAGAGTGGAAGCAAGTCTTCCTCGATTTCGAGGGACTGCCTATGATGATGCCCGACACGAGACATGGAATTCTCTGCTCCAGAGAGCTGTGGAGCTGGGTCATTTAATATATTTAAGGTGGAGATAGACACATTTTTAAGCGATAAAGGAGTAAAGGTTATGGGGAGCGGGCAGGGAAATGAAGCTAAGTCCATGATCAGATCAGCCATGATCTTATTGAATGGCGGAGCAGGCTCGAGGGGCCAAATAGCCTACTCCTGCTCCAATTTTTTATGTTCTTATGTTCTTATGGATGTTGTTCAAGCACTCACAGGCAGCTTGCCGGTGGGGAGGGTATGGGAATTCTGGTGGCTCCACTGTTGAGTCAAGTCAATTATAGAAATTTCTCCCCGTGGGTAGGGGAAGGGGGAAGGCAATCGTCAGGGCCACGTACAATGGGCTGGAAGATTTTTGTGTGGCCAGAAGGAGCATTCACAAAAACCTCCACACAAAACCCCAGAAATTTGCCTGGCTTGGGGGCATCCCGTAGCGATTCCTTTAAGGGCTGCTGGTTAGGCCACTCAACGCCTGGTACCAATAGATGGAGCATGCATGGTGCACTCTACTCATTGGTACCTCAAAATTGCATTGGGGCAGGGGCGTATCAATGCCAAATATGCCCCTCCCACCCCCCCCCCCCGCCCCCCCCCCGCAATCTGGGCTCCCGTGAACACAGCTCAGCGCAAACTTATACAGCAGTTGCGTTAATTGCAATGCAAGGCTGGCAGTGACTGGAATTTAAGAGGTGGAGGGGCAGCGGTAGTTTAGTTACCTGACTGTGGTCGCGCCTGCACTGTGCAGCTCACACGGGGTCCCAGCGGCAGGAAAACGCAGTCGACAAAACCTGTGAGCAGAGTCAGATGATGTGGTGGATGAACTTCGAGAAATTTCCACAGTTCTTCACAAGGTTGGATATTTAATCTTCAGGCATTTTATGACAGCTTTGTGTTTTAATGGGTGGGGTATGGAGGGTGCCGGGGGAGAGGTTATGCGTGGCGTGGGTGTGTTCTTGCTGCACAGGACCCCAAGAATTCTTCATCCATTTCTGCATTGGGGTCCGACAGCTGGTGCAGAATCCCGATTTGCATAGTAAAAGTAGACTCCCGCCTGAAACAGCTGGATTCCTGCCCCACTCTGCTGAAGTACAATTAAATGCAACACCTGTCCTTTCACCTCCTCCTTTCACACCGTCCAAGGCTCCAAACACTCCTTCCAGGTGAAACATTGATTTATTTGTACTTCTTTCAATTTAGTATACTGTATTCATAGCTCATGGAACGGTCTCCTCTACATCGAGGAGACCAAACGCAGTTTGGTTGATCGTTTTGCTGAACTTCTCTGTTCAGTTCACAAATGCGTCCCTGAGCTTCCGCTCGCTTGTTATTTTAATTCTCCATCCCACTCCCGCTCTCACCTTTCTGGTCTCAGCCTCCTACACTGTTCTAATGAAGCTCAACGGAAGCTCGGGGAACAGCACCTCTTTTTTTAATTAGGCATTTTATACCCCTCCAGACTCAACATTACTTTCAATGATTTCAGATCATAACCACTGCTAATATTTTTCAGACAGCAGGTGCTGCTAATGGTTCTACTGTTACCATTCACACCTCCTCTGGACCCATCTTTCGTTTCTTTACTTGTCCCATTGCAACCCCATCTTTGTCTTGCACCATCATCCAGTTTCTCTCCAATCTCCCCTCATAGCCTCTCTGCAATCATCTTGAGACCCACTTCCTGTTCCCTCGACATTATTCCCACGAAACGGCTGACCACCCAACTTCCTTTTCTGGCTCCCATGTTAGCTGACATTGTTAACGGTTCTCTCTCTTAGGGTACTGTCCCCCTCTCCTTCAAATCTGCCATCCTCACCCCTCTCAAACAAACAGGCCTTGATCCCTCAGATCTTGCAAACGATCGCCCCCTCTCCAACTACCCTTTCCTCTCCATCCGCGCCCATCTTTTCCACAACCCTTGTTTGAATCCCTCCAATCAGGTTTCCACCCCTGCCACAGTACCGAAACGGCTCTCATCAAAGTCATAAATGGCATCCTTTGTGACTGTGACAAAGGTAAACTATCCCTCCTCGTCCTTCTTGACTGGTCTGCAGCCTTTGACACGGTTGACCACTCCATAAATCTCCAACTCCTCTCCACTGTCATCCAGCCGAGTGGAACTGCAATTGCCTGGTTCCATTCCTATCTATCTATTTGTAGCCAGAGAATCACTTGCAATGGCTTCTCGTCCCGCTCCCAAACCGTTATCTCCAGTGTCCCCCAAGGATCTATCCTTGGCCCCCTCCTATTTCTCATCTACATGTTGCCCCTTCATATCATCATCTGAAAACACAGCACCACTTTCCACATGTACGCTGATGACACCCAGCTCTATCTTACCACCACTTCTCTAGACCCCTCCGTGGTCTCTAAATTGTCAGATTGCGTGTCCGACATCCGGTTCTGAATGAGCAGAAATGTTCTCCAATTATATATAGGGAAGACCAAAGCCATTGTTTTTGGACCCCACCACAGCCACTGATTCCATCCCTCTCCTTAACATCTGTCTGAGGCTGAACTACACTGTTCGCAATCTTGGTGTCATATTTAGCCCTGAAATGAGCTTCTGACCACATATCCACGGCATAACTAAGACCACCTAGTTCCAGCCCCCTAATATCGTCCACCCTTGCCTCAGCTCATCCGCTGATGGAACCCTCATCCATGCCTTTGAATATTTCAATGCACTCCTGGCTGGCCTCCCACATTCTACCCTACGTAAACTTGAGATCATCCAAAACTCGGCTGCCCGTGTCCTAACTTGCACCAAGTCCCATTCACCAATCACCCCTGTGCTCACTGACCTACATTGGGTCCTGGTTACTCAATTTCAAAATTCGCTTCCTTGTTTTCAAAACGCTCCCATGGCCTCACCTCTCTCTATCTCTGCTATCTCCTCCAGCCCCACAACCTTTCTGAGATGTCTGTGCTCCTCTAATTCTGCCATCTTTAGCATCCCTGATTATAATCGCTCTACCATTGGTGGCCGTGCTGTCTGTTGCCTGGGCCCTAAGCGCTGGAACTCCTTGCCTAAATTTCTCCGCCTCTCTACCTCGCTTTCCTCCTTTAAGACGCTCCTTAAAACCTACCTCTTTGACCAAGCTTCCAGCCCTAATTTCTCCTTATGTGGCTCGGTTTAAACATTTTTGTCTTGTAATACTCCTGTGAAGTGCCATGGTACGCTTTACTACATTAAAGGCGCTATATAAATATAAATTGTTGTCATTTAATCTCTCCTGCCATCCATCCTATTATGTCTGCAGTGTACTTATGAATGACTTCACGAGGCAATGTAGTACTCAAACTGTAGTGATCTTGGTCTTTTACTTGTAACTCCAGAGTGAGGCAGTTGCATGGTGGCTCCCCTTTTATACAGCCCCTGCCACCAGGCCAAGAAACCCTGGTCTCCACCAGTTGCACCCTCTAGTGGTGCCAGCATGTATATACACAGTGTAAACCTTATTGATAATACATCAGGTAAACAAGTCTCCATCTCATGCAACTATACAGTGACTACACAGAGAGTATATCGATAGTCTGCATATATAACACATTCTATCACCTATCTCATATTTAGTTCTTTCCTCTCCTCCCCCCCTCCCCCCTTTTCCCCAGCTTCTGTACTTGCTTGTTAAATCTCCAACTTCTTCCAGTTTGATGAAAGGTCATTGACCTGAAAAGTTAACTCTATTTCTGTCGACCTGAAAATTTAACTCTATTTCTGTCTCCACAGGTGCTGCCTGTCCTGCTGAGTATTTCCAGCATTTTCTGTTTTTCTTTCAGATTTCCAGCATCCGCAGTGTTTTGCTACTGCCCTGTTCTTGCTGGGTGGAGGTCATTAAAACCAGCCCCAGACTCTTAATAGTAGTTGTGGCTGATACAGTCATTCATTTCCAGTAGGTTATATACCATTCTCAAATATGAAAATGCTGGGTATTGATTGATTCTTTCAGCATCATGCTAGGATTTTGTTGCAGTGTTATATTAGTAACCTAATTGTGAAACCAGTCTACTTATTGGCCTGAGCTGATTGCTCTCAGGCTGGTAGATTCATACTGATAAGCTGGTGAGGTTGGGTGAAAGGCACCACACACGTGTTGCTCGTGTTTCCTCTTAAGTCCTAGGGCGCCACTGCATATCAGCACACGGCGCAATGCCCGCACAAGTGAAGTGGTGCTCTGACTTTCAAGGGTAATTGCAGAACCACTCAATACAGGACTGTACAACCCTGCTCCTCACTTCTTACTTTCTTTTACTCTCTTGACTCTGGCTTCTATTAGTTTCTATCTGCCTTTCACTTCTTTCTCTTTCTTACTTTCTCTCTGACTCGCTGTTTCACATTCTGTCTGTTCTCTCTGCCTTTCATTCTCTGGCTCTCAGTTTTTCTTTTGTTCTCAACTGCTTTTCCTTCCCAGTCTTTTTCTTTCATTTTCTCTCTATGACTCTATTTATTTTACTGTAGCAGTTATTTTCTAACACTGTTATTTTAAAAAGTGGAAACAAAAGCTACAGCACAAGAATACACAAGAGCTATTAAAGACACAATGCGGTGAGATGGTCACTAATGTTGAGGATTCCCCGTGCAAGAGATCACAAACAGAACACACCTTGAAAAATCACACTAATAAAACTAGCAACATTTGTATTATTTTGTACACAAATAATAATTTAATAATTTTTTTAATGAAATGATTTCTGATTTTTTTATAACAAGTCAGAACTAATAGAATAACACACCGAGCACAGTGCTGTTCTAATGCCCATTTATTTCACATTCATGAAATAGCAATCTTTTACACTTGTAAAATAAACCCAGAAATATCGCTATCAGTCCAATAACTTCACGGATTTCTACAGCTGTAAGTCTTTTAATCTCTCTCACACACGCACACACTCACACACATCAATCTATGTGCCGATTCCCTTTTAAACCACTTGGTGGAGACACTGTAACACTAAATTGTGTTTTGATTTAAGACTATAAGCTCTGATTTATAAATTGACCAAGAGTTTATTGAATATGTGCAAACGCATGAAGCATAGTAAACACGGTTGGTGAGCTGCAGGCGCAAATAGCCACATCGGAATATGATGTTGTGGTGATAACAAGGACCAGGCTCAAAAAAGGGCAGGATTGGGTACTAAATATTCCTGGATCTAAGGTGTTTAGGGAAGGAAAGAAAGGAGGTGGGGTGCCAGTATTGCTTAAGGAGAATATAACAGTGCTGGAGAGACAGGATGTGCTGGAGGGTCAAGGACAATGTATTTGGTTAGAGTTAAGAAACAATAGAGGTGCCATTATATTACTAGGTGTATTCTATAGGCCACCTACAAGTGGGAAGGATATAGAGGAGCAAATTTGCAGGGAAATTACAGAGAGGTGCAAGCACTATAGAGTAGTGATAATGGAGGACTTCTATTATCCTAATATAGACTGGGTTAGTAATACAGATGTGACGTCCGAAATCTGTAAACCTTGGGACCGAGGCCATTCCGGATTCCGGGTATTTCCGGATTTCAGAACGTCTTTGCCTGGGCCGAGTAAGGTAGATAGGGGGGGTCAGTCGGGCCGGATGGGAGGGTTGGGGGAGGGTTAGTTGGGCCGCCGGAGGTCGGGGGTGTCGGGCGGGGGGGGGGGGGGCGGGGGGCGGGGGCTGAGCGGCCAGAGGTCGGGGGAGGTCGGGCCGAGACCAGGCGAGGTTCGGCATCAGAGGTCAGGCCATGGTCGGGCCGGGGAAGGTCAGGCTGAGGCGGGGGAACCTGGGTGGCCAGAATTCGCGGGAGGTCGGGCCAAGGCCAGGGGGTGTCGGGTGGCCGGAGGTCGGGCTGAGGCAGGGAGAGGTTGGGCTAAGGCCGGGCGAGATTGGGCCAAGGCGGGGGGGGGCGGTCGGAAGTCGGGCTGAGGCCGGTGGAGGTCAGGCCGAGGCTGGGGGAAGTCGGGCCAAGGCGGGGGGGGAGCGGTCGGAAGTCGGGCTGAGGCCGGTGGAGGTCAGGCCGAGGCTGGGGGAGGTCGGGCTGAAGCGAGGGAATCTGGATTTTGGAACATTTTCAAGTTTCCAGATGACCCCGCCATGGATCGGCCCGGTGTCCGGATTCCGGAACATTCCAGATTCTGGAACTCCAGATTTTGGACGCCGCACCTGTAGTGTAAAAGGCAGAGAAGGGGAAGAATTTCTGAAGCATTTTCAGGAGAACTTTCTTGATCAGTATGTTTCCAGCCGTAAATTTGTAGAATCATAGAAATTTTCAACACAGAAGGAGGCCATTCGATCCATCATGTCTGCACGGTCGAAAAAGAGCTATCCAGCCCAATCTCACTTTCCAGCTCTTGGTCCGTAACCTTGCAGATTCCTACACTTCAAGTGCATATCCAGATAGTTTTTAAATGTGATGAGTTTCTCCCTCTATCATCCTTCCAGGCAGTGAGTTCCCGACCCCCACCACCCTCTAGGTGAAAACATTTCTCCTCAACTCCCCTCTACCAATTACTTTATAAATCTATGCCCCCTGATTATTGACCGCTCTACTAAGGGAAATGGGTCCTTTCTATCCACTCTATCTAGGCCCCTCATAATTTTATATACCTCAATTAAATCCCCCCCTCAGCCTCCTATGTTCCAAAGTAAACAATTCCAGCCTATCCAATCTTTCCCCATAGCTAAAATTCTCCAGTCCTGGCAACATCCTTATAAATCTCCTCTGTACCCTCTCTAGCACAATCACATCTTTCCTGTAATGTGGTGACCAGAACTGTATGCAGTACTCTAGCTGTGGCCTAACTAGTGTTTTATACAGTTCTAGCATAACCTCTCTGCTCTTATATAAATAAAGTTGATGTTGTTGTTATTATATTCTATGCCTTGGATAATGAAGGAAAGTATCTTAACAACAACAACTTGTACTTATATAGTGCCTTTAAGGTAGTAAAATGTCCCAAGGCGCTTCTTAACCATTCTATCTACCTGTTCTGCTACCTTCAGGGTCCTGTAGACATGCATTCCAAGGTCCCTCTGTTCCTCTGCATTTCTCAGTATCCTACCATTTATTGTGTATTCCCTTGCCTTGTTAGCCCTCCCCAAATGCATTACCTCACACTTTTCCGGATTGAATTCCATTTGCCACTTTTCTGCCGATCTGACCAGTTCATTGATATCTTCCTGCTGTCTGCAGCTATCTCCTCACTATCAACCACAGAGTCAATTTTCGTATCATCTGCAAACTTCTTAATCATGCCCCCTACATTGAAGTCTAAATCATTGCTATATATCACAAAAAGCAAGGACCTAGGACTGAGCCCTGCGGAACCCCACTGGAAACAGCTTTCCAGTCACAAAAACATCCGTCGTCTATTACCTTTTTCCTGCCACTGAGCCAATTCTGGATCCAATTTGCCACTTTTCCTTGGATCCCATGAGCTTTTACTTTTTTGACCAACCTACCATGTGGGACCTTGTCAAAGGCCTTGCTAAAATCCATATAGACTACATCAAATGCACTACCCCCATCGACCATCCTCGTAATCTCCTCAAAAAGTTAAATCGAGTTAGTCAGGCATGACCTTCACTTAACAAATCCATGCTGACTGTCCTTGATTAATCCATTACTTTCTAAATGATATATACTGTCCCTCAGAATTTTTTCCAATAAATTTCCGACCACCGAGGTTAGGCTGACTGGCTTGTAATTACTTAGTCTAGCCCTTACTCCCTTTTTAAACAATGGTGCAACATTAGCAATTCTCCCGCACCACACCTGTAGCCAGAGAGGACTGAAGAATGATGGTCAGAGCCTCTGCTATTTCCTCCCTTGCCTCTCTTAACAGCATAGGATGCATTTCATTCGGGCCTGGGGATGTATCTACTTTCAAAGTTGATAAACTTTTTAATACTTCCTCCCTCTCTATGTTTATCCCATCCAATATTTCACACTCCTCCTCCTAAACTACAATGTCTGCATTGTCCCTCTCTTCTGTGAAGACAGACGCAAAGTATTAATTGCGAACCATACCCACATTTTCTCCCTTCACACAGTTACCTTTTAGGTCTCTAATAGGCCAATACTCTTTCTTTAGTTATTCTTTTGCTCTTTATGTGTTTATAATATATCTTTGGGTTTTGATTTTACTTGCCAATATTTTTTCGTGCCCTCTCTTTGCTTTCTAATTTCATTTTTAATTTCACCCCTGCACTTTCTATACTCCTCTAGGGTTTCTGCAGTATTTAGCTCTCTGTACCTGACTTCCCTTTTTTGCCATATCATACGCTGTATGACCCTTGACATCCAATGGGCTCTAGATTTGGGTGTTCCACCTTTTTGCTTTGTGGGAGCATATTTGCTCTGAATCCTCACTATCTCCTCCTTAAATGCCTTCCGCTACTCTTCAAGTAGCTGTTTGCAGTCCACTTTGGCTAAATCACATCGCAGCTTAGCAAAATTGGCCTTTTCCCCAAACGAGAACTTTTACACCTGGTCTCTCTTTGTCCTTTTCCATAACAATATTAAATCTAAATGAATTACGATCTTGTTATGTATGCAATAAAGGTATAAACTGAATACTGTTTAACTGAACAAGGTACAAACTTGGTTCTGCTTTTTTACAGCCCAACGTGCCTGACTAATAAAATGGCTGGCCTTTTATACCAGAGCAGCACCATGTGCATGCTGCTCAGTGGCCTCCAACAATGACACCATCTGGTAGCTACAAACAGCATGTACATACATAACCAGACCCTCCACTGAGATCTTATCACAGTCTCTCACAGGTTGAGACGGTCCAGTGCTTTACGCTCCCGGGTTGACCGTCTCAGTTCGATTCTGGCCTTGGGTGAATGTGCGGAGTCTGTTGTGGCTGGATGGCTGACTTGTTGGGGGTGGCAGTGGCCATGTCAGGAATTGCAAGTCCATTTTTATTGAACAAGTCCGTGATGGAAATTCCGCGTTCACTGATGACTGCTGGTAGGTTGGTTGGTCGTCGACGGTTTTTTTCGTCCGACTGCTCTGGCTCGTCTGTGTGCCTCAGCTTTGTTTGATCCATGTGTTTCCTGCAAGTTTGCCCATACTTGAGCTTAATAACAAATACTCTGTTGCCCTCCTTGGCCACGACCGTACCAGCGATCCATTTGGGACCCTGCTTATAATTCAACACATATACAGGATCATTAACAGAAATTTCGCGTGACACAGTTGCGCGATTGTGGTACCCTTGTTGACTCTGTCTTCTGTATTCAACATGATTACTTAAATCCGGGTGTACAAGAGATAACTTGGTCTTAAGACCTCTTTTCATCATGAGTTCAGCAAGCGAGACCCCTGTGAGTGTGCAGGGTCTTATCCTGTAACTCAGCAGTATGCGAGACAAGCGGCTCCGCAGTGATCCTTGGGTTACTCTCCTCATGCTTTGCTTGAAAATTTGTACTGCACGTTCTGCTTGCCCATTGGATGCAGGCTTGAATGGTGCTGAGCTTACATGTTTTATGCTGTTAAGTTTTAAAAACTCCTGAAACTCCTGACTGGTGAAGCACGATCCATTGTCGCTCACCACTATGTCAAGCAGACTGTGTATCGAGAACATGACATTGAGATTCTCTATGGTTGCCGTGGACGTACTGGGTGACAAGATTATGCATTCTATCCACTTCGAATAAGCATCCACCACCACTAAAAACATCTTGCCCAGGAAGGGACCTTCAAAATCTACATGGATCCTGGACCAAGGCTTGGATAGTCATGCCCACAGACTCAGCAGCAATTCCGCTGGTGCTTTGCTGAGCTGCATGCAGGTGTTGCACTGATGCACGCATACCTCCAGCTCAGAATCAATTCCTGGCCACCATACGTGGGACCTGACGATGGCCTTCATCATCACTATACCAGGATGTGTGCTGTGTAACTCACACACAAACTTCTCTCTCCCTTTCTTAGGCATTACAACTTGATTGCCCCACAATATGCAATCTGCTTGAATAGACAGTTCGTCCTTGCGATGAATGTACAACTTGGCCTCCTCGCACATTTGCTGAGGTATGGCAGACCAATCCCCTTTGAGGATACAACCCTTTACCACCGACAATATCGGGTCCAGGTCATAACTTGTTGAGCCGTGACAGGGGTATCTTCATTCTCAAAAGCAGCCATGATTAACATTAAATCTGCCAGTTGTGGCGTTTCCACCTCTGGTGTGGGCAACGGCAACCAGCTCAAAGCAGCGGCACAATTCTCTGTGCCAGGTCTGTGGCGAATGACATAATCATAGGCAGATAATGTCAGCACCCACCTTTGGATGCGGGATGAAGCGTTGGTATTGATACCTTTACTCTTGGAAAACAACGAAATGAGCGCCATGTGATGGGTTTCTAATTCAAATCTTAGACTGAACAGGTATTGATGCATCTTTTTAACACCATACACATACACTAAAGCTTCTTTTTCTACCATATTGTAGGGTCTTTCTGCTTTAGACAAACTTTTGAATGCATGCGTGACAGGTTGAAGTTTCCCCGACTCATTGGCTTGTTGTAACACGCAACCAATTCCATATGACAATGCGTCACAGGCCAAAACTAAACGTTTACATGGGTCATAATGTACCTGCAGCTTGTTCGAGCAAAGCAGATTGGTGGCTTTCTCAAAAGCTCTGTCTTGCAATGTGCCCCACACCTAGTTGTTGCCTTTTCTCAATAGCATGTGCAGTGGTTCAAGTAAGGTGCTCAATTTTAGGTAGGAAGCTACCAAAGGAGTTGAGTCGACCCAGGGACGAATGCAGCTCCATCATGTTCTGCGGCTTGGGTGAATTCTTGATGGCTTTGGTTTTCACGTCAGTAGGTCTGATGCCATCAGCAGCGATTTTCCTCCCGAGGAATTCGACCTCCGGTGCCATGAAGACGCACTTCGAGCATTTAAATCTGAGTCCCACTCTGTCCAAACGCAGTAGAACCCCTTCCAGGTTGTTCAGATGTTCCTTGGAGTCACGACTGGTGATCAGGATGTCATCTTGGAACACGACGGTTCTGGGAACGGACTTCAGTAGACTTCCCATATTCCTCTGGAATATTGCTGTAGCTGAGCGAATTCCAAACGGGCACCTGTGGTAAATAAACAGTCCTTTGTGCGTGTTAAAACACGCAAGTCTCTTCGACGTCTCGACCAACTTCTGCGTCATATAGACCGAAGTCAAGTCCAGTTCTGTGAACGACTTCCCTCCGGCTAGCATCGCAAACAAGTCATCAGCCTTTGGTAACGGGTACTGATCTTGTTTTGAAACCCTGTTGATCATAGTCTTGTAGTCTCCACAGATTCTGACTGTGCTATCACTTTTCAGCACAGGAACAATGGGGCTGGCCCATTCATTAAATTCGACCAGTGATATGATCCCTTCACGCTGGTGTCTATCCAGTTCAATTTCGACCTTCTTCCTCATCATATATGGCACTGTCTGAGCTTTCTGATGGACGTGTCTTACATCTGAGTCCACGTGGATCTGCACCTTGGCTCCCGTGAAGTTGCCGATACCCGGTTCGAACAGCGAGGGGAACTTGCTCAATACTTGGGCACATGTATCTTCCTCCGACGACAACGCCTTTATGTCATTCCAGTCGCATCTGATTTTCTCCAACCAGCTCCTGCCGAGCAGCGTTGGGCCATTGCCTGGAACAATCCACAGTGGTAACTCGTGAACCACACTGTTATACGACACATTAATTTACGCACTGCCAATCACTTTTATCAGTTCTTTGGTGTATGTATGCAGCTTGATGTTAACAGGGCTCAGCCTGGGCCTCACAGTCTAAGTATCCCACAGCTTATTAAATGACCTCTCGTTCATGATCGATTGACTTGCCCATGTCCAGTTCCATCGATACTGGTATCCCGTTAAACTTCACATTAATCAAAATTGGTTTACTCTTGGTTATGAAAGAGTACAGTTCATACACTTCCTCCTCTGGCATCTCGGATTGCGTATCCAGATCCGCGCTAGTCTGACTCTCATCCTCCACGTGGTGTGTCGCAGCTCGCTTGCTCATCTGCGGATACTTGTGCTGGAGATGCCCCACTCTAAGACAGCCTTTGCAACTATATTGCTTAAATTGGCACTGCTGGTGCCGATGATTTCCCCCACAATGCCAACACGGAGAAGTCGGATACATTCCCTCTGGCGGACTTTGGGCAGCCACAGGTTTCGCGAACACAGCCGGATCAGCCCTGCCATGTGCCACTCTGCCGAATGCCGAATCAATCACATTTATAATACTTGCCGAGGTTCGGTTTTTCACCAATATTTGCTTTAAACTTCTGTCTGTCATCATACATGATTGATCGATCTGGATGGCCTTTTTTAAATCCAACTCCTCCACCGCCATAAGTTTGCGCAGGATCACCTCGTGGTTGATACCGATAAAAGAAGTCCCGCAGCATATCTGCCAACACCGTCCCGAACTTGCACGGTCCCGCTAGACGTCTCAGGTCGGCAACAAATTCCGCCGCACTCTGGCCCTCCGATCAAACATATGTATAAAACCTGTTCTCGAGATGATGATGCTGTTGTCTGGCTTGAGATGCTCCCGTACAAATGTACACAGCTCCTTGTACGTTTTCTCTGTTGGATCACTAGGCATGAGTAGATTCTTTATCAGACTATAGATCTTTGAACCGCACACAGTGAGGAACACGGCCCGACGCCGATCTGCATCGTCAACCCCCTTCATTTTGTTGGCCACGAAGTACTGATTCAAACGGCTCACAAAGTCTTCCCAATCTTCTCCCTCCAGGAATCGCTCTAAAAATCCAATCGTGCTCATTTTGCAAACAAAGGCTCTTGTATTCTCATCGCCAAATGTTATGTATGTAATAAAGGTACAAACTGAGTACTGTTTAACTGAATAAGATACAACCTTGGCTCTGCTTTATTATGGCCCAAAGTGCCTGACTCACAAAATGCCTGGCCATGTGCGTGCTGCTCAGTGGCCTCCAACAATGACACCATCTGGTGGCTATAAACAGCATGTACAAACATGACCGATCACTAGCACCAAAATGCTCTCTCACTGATACCCCTTCCACCTGCCCAGCTTCATTCCCTAAAACGAAGTCCAGAATTGCCCCTCTCTTGTTGGGCTTGTTACTCACCAAAGAAGTTCTCCTGAATGCATTTTAAGAATTCTGCGCCCCTATACCTTTTACATTCCTTCTGTTCCAGTTAATATTAGGGTAGTTGAAAGTATATCCTCCTTACATGATGTCACTAATGTGTTAGAAAGCAGACTGACAAGAGAAAAGAGAGAGTGCAATGCAATGCAGCCCTGTAATGGGCTGCTTGTGTGTAAGATATTGAAAACCATGGGCTGGACTTTCCCGCAGGCTGTGGCCAGAAACTGAGCACTTCAGGGCAGCCCGACAACTCCAGGCCAGGTGCTGGGAGGTTGTCGGGGACTGGGGAAGAGAGGCTGTATGGCAGCAGCCCAGGCTCAGTTTGTGGAGCCTGGCAGAGCGCACCTGCTCCTCCCAGCCTCACAGAATTGAAGAGGAGTTTGCCTTTCAGGTTCTCGTCAGTCTAGCTGCCAGCCGTATCGCAGCACATTCTCCGGCAAGTTCAGCCCAAACATGGCAACACCCCCGCGCCCCGCAACTTGAATATATTAATCAGCTGGTTGCTCTATTTGGGCAGCCGCTCGGGTCACCTCCTTGTAAGAGCACCAGCAAAATGACGATGATCACGATAACGAGGCAGTAAGTTTACACTCTATTTTCAGGCCGCTACCTCCCTGTTTCTGCTGGGCCGGAGACCTGAACATTCAGCCCCATGCCTGCCCCACAATTATTGGAAACAAAATAATTTATCAGCAATGAAGCTGCAAGTATCAGTCTTTATTTTATAATATATTTTATTTTATGGGATCCTCACATCCATTAAGGCAAATTTCTGGTTAGTAATATTTAGGCTTCTAGGGTATTTTGGGGCCAAGTGTTTAGCTGTTTCGGCAAGTGTTTCTCTGTGAGATACTTTTACATTGTGAATTTGTTCAAAAACTGATTCACAGGATTTGCTTGTTCTCAATTGCTGAACATGGGAATGCTGTGGGGCTTATCACTGAGGCTCTTAAATCAGGAGGAGGTGAGGAAAGCAGCAAAGACCTACACAGGCTGCAAGAAGAGGATGGAGGTGACAAGGGCGCAAGAGGTATCATGTGGGTATTCAGAACCAGAACATCATACTTGAACCTCACAGAGGAGCAGTGTGTAAGGTGGCTGCGTTTCAGTATGAGACAGCCACTTATCTATGCCACTTGTTGTAATGGGAATTCGAGCCCAACACCAGGGCATACACTGCACTTTAAACTTTAAGCTTTAAACTTTTATGCTTCTGGACCCTTCTAACCTATCGGTAACATTAGCAACAACAGCTGTGCACATGGTGATCCGATCGCTGATGCCTTGCTTGCGAGTGTCAACAGTTCATTACCTTCCCCATGGAGGCTGACAAGCAAGAAAAGCACTGGGATTTGCCGCATTGTTGGATTCCCGCAGAGAATTATAGACGTAGCTCTGCATCTTTCCCATCAGGAACCAGCACTGTTTTTCAACAGGGAGAGCTTCCATTCACTCAGTGTTGAACTTGTTAGTAATCTGCAGCGACTCATGTCGGTCTGTACCTGGTTTCCTGGCCATACTCATGACACTTTCATACTGTCCCAGTCCTCAATACCCACTCTGTTCCACCTAGACCATCGGGTGGCAGGCTGACTGCTGGGGACAAGACTTCACAAACTTCAGCTACATGGAGGGACTGGAGAAGCTGGAGTTGCTCTCCTTAGAGCAGAGACTGTTGAGAGAAGATTTGATAAAGAAAGACAGACTTACATTAATATAGCGGCTTTCAGGACCACCGGGTGTCTCAAAGCGCTTTACAGCCAATGAAGTACTTTTTGAAGTGTAGTCGCTGTTGTAATGTGGGAAACACAGCAGCCAATTTACGCACAGCAAGCTCCCACAAATAGCAATGTGATAATGACCAGATAATCTGTTTTTATTATATTGAGGGATAAATATTAGCAAGGACACCAGCAATAACTCCCCTGTTCATCTTCGAAATAGTGCCATGGGATCTTTACGTCCACCTGAGAGAGCAGACGGTAACATAGAAAATAGGTGCAGGAGTAGGCCATTCGGCCCTTCAAGCCTGCACCGCCATTCAATATGATCATGGCTGATTATTCCCTCAGTAACCCTTTCCTGCTTTCTCTCCATACCCCTTGATCCCTTTAGCCGTAAGGGCCATATCTAACTCCCTCTTGAATATATGCAATGAACTGGCATCAACAACTCTCTGCGGCAGGGAATTCCACAGGTTAACAACTCTCTGAGTGAAGAAGTTTCTCCTCATCTCAGTCCTAAATGGCCTACCCCTTAGCCGAAGACTATGTCTCCTGGTTCTGGACTTGCCCAACATCGGGAACATAGAAACATAGAAACATAGAAAATAGGTGCAGGAGCAGGCCATTCGGCCCTTCTAGCCTGCACTGCCATTCAATGAGTTCATGGCTGAACATGCAACTTCAGTACCCCATTCCTGCTTTCTCGCCATACCCCTTGATCCCCCTAGTAGTAAGGACTACATCTAACTCCTTTTTGAATATATTTAGTGAATTGGCCTCAACAACTTTCTGTGGTAGAGAATTCCACAGGTTCACCACTCTCTGGGTGAAGAAGTTTCTCCTCATCTTGGTCCTAAATGGCTTACCCCTTATCCTTAGACTGTGACCCCTGGTTCTGGACTTCCCCAACATTGGGAACATTCTTCCTGCATCTAACCTGTCTAAACCCATCAGAATTTTAAACGTTTCTATGAGGTCCCCTCTCATTCTTCTGAACTCCAGTGAATACAAGCCCAGTTGATCCAGTCATTCTTGATAGGTCAGTCCCGCCATCCCGGGAATCAGTCTGGTGAACCTTCGCTGCACTCCCTCAATAGCAAGAATGTCTTTCCTCAGGTTAGGAGACCAAAACTGTACACAATACTCCAGGTGTGGCCTCACCAATGCCCTGTACAACTGTAACAACACCTCAATGCCCCTGTACTCAAATCCCCTCGCTATGAAGGCCAACATGCCATTTGCTTTCTTAACCGTCTGCTGTACCTGCATGCCAACCTTCAATGACTGCTGTACCATGACACCCAGGTCTCGTTGCACCTCCCCTTTTCCTAATCTGTCACCATTCAGATAATAGTCTGTCTCTCTGTTTTTACCACCAAAGTGGACAACCTCACATTTATCCACATTATACTTCATCTGCCATGCATTTGCCCACTCACCTAACCTATCCAAGTCACTCTGCAGCCTCATAGCATCCTCCTCGCAGCTCACACTGCCACTTAACTTAGTGTCATCCGCAAATTTGGAGATACTGCATTTAATCCCCTCGTCTAAATCATTAATGTACAGTGTAAACAGCTGGGGCCCCAGCACAGAACCTTGCGGTACCCCACTAGTCACCGCCTGCCATTCTGAAAAGTACCCATTTACTCCTACTCTTTGCTTCCTGTCTGACAACCAGTTCTCAATCCATGTCAGCACACTACCCCCAATCCCATGTGCTTTAACTTTGCACATTAATCTCTTGTGTGGGACCTTGTCGAAAGCCTTCTGAAAGTCCAAATATACCACATCAACTGGTTCTTCCTTGTCCACTCTACTGGAAACATCCTCAAAAATTTCTAGAAGATTTGTCAAGCATGATTTCCCTTTCACAAATCCATGCTGACTTGGACCTATCATGTCACCTCTTTCCAAATGTGCTGCTATGACATCCTTAATAATTGATTCCATCATCTTACCCACTACCGATGTCAGGCTGACCGGTCGATAATTCCCTGTTTTCTCTCTCCCTCCTTTTTTAAAAAGTGGGGTTACATTGGCTACCCTCCACTCAATAGGAACTGATCCAGAGTCAATGGAATGTTGGAAAATGACTGTCAACGCATCCGCTATTTCCAAGGCCACCTCCTTAAGTACTCTGGGATGCTGTCCATCAGGCCCTGGGGATTTATCGGCCTTCAATCCCATCAATTTCCCCAACACAATTTCCCGACTAATAAGGATTTCCCTCAGTTCCTCCTCCTTACTAGACCCTCTGACCCCTCTTATATCCGGAAGGTTGTTAATGTCCTCCTTAGTGAATACCGAACCAAAGTACTTGTTTAATTGGTCCGCCATTTCTTTGTTCCCTGTTATGACTTCCCCTGATTCTGACTGCAGGGGACCTACGTTTGTTTTTACTAACCTTTTTCTCTTTACATATCTATAGAAACTTTTGCAATCCGTCTTAATGTTCCCTGCAAGCTTCTTCTCGTACTCCATTTTCCCTGCCCTAATCAAACCCTTTGTCCTCCTCTGCTGAGTTCTAAATTTCTCCCAGTTTCCGGGTTCACTGCTATCTCTGGCCAATTTGTATGCCACTTCCTTGGCTTTAATACTATCCCTGATTTCCTTTGATAGCCACAGTTGAGCCACCTTCCCTTTTTTATTTTTACACCAGACAGGAATGTACAATTGTTGTAGTTCATCTATGCGGTCTCTAAATGTCTGCCATTGCCCATCCACAGTCAACCCCTTAAGTATCATTCACCAATCAATCCTAGCCAATTCACGTCTCATAGCTTCAAAGTTACCCTTCTTTAAGTTCTGGACCTTGGTCTCTGAATTAACTGTTTCATTCTCCATCCTAATGCAGAATTCCACCATATTATGGTCATTCTCCCCAAGGGGCCTCGCACAACGGGATTGCTAATTAATCCTCTCTCATCTAAGTCTAAGATGGCCTCCCCCCTAGTTGGTTCCTCGACATATTGATCTAGAAAACCATCCCATATGCACTCCAGGAAATCCTCCTCCACCGTATTGCTTCCAGTTTGGTTAGCCCAATCTATGTGCATATTAAAGTCACCCATTATAACTGCTGCACCCTTATTGCATGCACCCCTAATTTCCTGTTTGATGCCCTCCCCAACATCACTACTACTGTTTGGAGGTCTGTACACAACTCCCAATAACGTTTTTTGCCCTTTGGTGTTCTGCAGCTCTACCCATATAGGTTCCACATCATCCAAGCTAATGTCCATTCTAACTATTGCATTAATCTCCTCTTTAACCAGCAATGCTACCCCACCTCCTTTTCCTTTTATTCTATCCTTCCTGAATGTTGAATACCCTTGGATGTTGAGTTCCCAGCCCTGATCATCCTGGAGCCACGTCTCCGTAATCCCAATCACATCATATTTGTTAACATCTATTTGCACAGTTAATTCATCCACCTTATTACAGATACTCCTTGCATTAAGACACAAAGCCTTGAGGCTTGTTTTTTTAACACCCTTGTCCTTTTAGAATTTTGCTGTACAGTGGCCCTTTTTGTTTTTTGTCTTGGGTTTCTCTGCCCTCCACTTTTCCTCATCTCCTTTCTCTCTTTTGTTTTTGTCTCCTTTTTGTTTCCTTCTGTCTCCCTGCATTGGTTCCCATCCCCCTGCCATATTAGTTTAACTCCTCCCCAACAGATCTAGCAAACACTCCCCCTAGGACATTGGTTCCGGTCCTGCCCAGGTGCAGACCGTCCGGTTTGTACTGGTCCTACCTCCCCCAGAACCGGTTCCAATGCCCCAGGAATTTGAATCCCTCCCTGCTGCACCACTGTTCAAGCCATGTATTCATCTGCGCTATCCTGCGATTCTTACTCTGACTAGCACGTGGCACTGGTAGCAATCCTGAGATTACTACTTTTGAGGTCCTACTTTTTAATTTAGCTCCTAGCTCCTTAAATTCATTTCGTAGGACCTCATCCCTTTTTTTACCTATGTCGTTGGTACCAATGTGCACCACGACAACTGGCTGTTCTCCTTCCCTTTTTAGAATGTCCTGCACCCGCTCCGAGACATCCTTGACCCTTGCACAAGGGAGGCAACATACCATCCTGCAGTCTTGGTTGCGGCCGCAGAAACGCCTATCTATTCCCCTTACAATTGAATCTCCTATCACTATCTCTCTCCCACTCTTTTTCCCACCCTCCTGTGCAACAGAGCCAGCCACGGTGCAATGAACCTGGCCGCTGCTGCCCTCCCCCGATGAGTCATCCCCCCCAACAGCACTCAAAGCAGTGTATCTGTTTTGCAGGGGGATGACTACAGGGGACCCCTGCACTACCTTCCTTGCACTGCTCTTCCTGTTGGTCTTCCATTCCCTATCTGGCTGTGGACCCTTTCCCTGCGGTAAGACCAACTCGCTACACGTGCTACTCACGTCATTCTCAGCATCGTGGATGCTCCAGAGTGAATCCACCCTCAGCTCCAACTCCGCAACGCGGTCTGTCAGGAGTTGGAGGCGGACCCACTTCCCGTACACGTAGTCGTCAGGGACACTGGAGTCGTCCCTGAGTTCCCACATGGTACAGGAGGAGCATAACACGCGACCGAGCTCTCCTGCCATGACTTAACCCTTCGATAGGCAACAACAATGCTAAAGTTTACTCACTGTTATAGAAGAGAAAAAAGAAGAGCTACTCACCAATCACCAGCCAATCACCCACCCCCTTGGCTGTGACGTCACCTTTCTGTTTCTTTCTACTTCTTTTTTGCCTTCTCCCTGTAGCTGCACAAGCACGCCTCACCAACCCCGGAACTCACGCTGTTCCAAATGCCGTCGCCTCACTCTCCCGCTGGGCCTTTTATAGGCCTCACCAACCCCGGAACTCACGCTGCTCCAACTGCCGCTGCCTCACTCTCCCGCTGGGCCTTTTATAGGCCTCACCAACCCCGGAACTCACGCTGCTTCAACTGCCGCCGCCTCACTCTCCCGCTGGGCCTTTTATAGGCCTCACCAACCCCGGAACTCACGCTGCTCCAACTGCCGCTGCCTCACTCTCCCGCTGGGCCTTTTATAGGCCTCACCAACCCCAGATTTGCGCTACTCCAACTGCCGCCGCCTCAATCTCCCGCTGGACCTTTTATAGGCCTCACCAACCCCGGACTCGCGCTGTTCCAAATGCCGTCGCCTCACTCTCCTGTTGGGCCTTTTATAGGCCTCACCAACCCCGGACTCACGCTGCTCCAACTGCCGCCGCCTCACTCTCCCGCTGGGCCTTTTATAGGCCTCACCAACCCTGGACTCGCGCTGCTCCAACTACCGCCGCCTCACTCTCCCGCTGGGCCTTTTATAGGCCTCACCAACCCTGGACTCGCGCTGCTCCAACTGCCGCCGCCTCACTCTCCCGCTGGGCCTTTTATATAACATTCTTCCCGCATCTAACCTGTCCAGTCCCGTCAGAATCTTATACATTTCTATGAGATCCCCTCTCATCCTTCTAAACTCCAGTGAATAAAGGCCCAGTTGATCTAGTCTCTCTTCATATGACAGTCCAGCCATCCCTGGAATTAGTCTGGTGAACCTTCGCTGCATTCCCTCAATAGCAAGAACGTCCTTCCTCAGATTAGGAGACCTAAACTGAACACAATATTCCAGGTCAGGCCTTACTGAGGCCCTGTCCAACTGCAGTAAGACCTCCCTGCTCCTATACTCAAATCCCCTAGTTATGCAGGTCAACATACCATTTGCCGCCTTCACCGCCTGCTGTACCTGCATGCCCACTTTCAGTGACTGTTCTTGTTTGATGCTGTCCCCAACCTCACGACTACTGTTTGGTGGTCTGTACACAACTCCCACTAACGTTTTCTGCCCTTTGGAATTCCGCAGCTCCACCCATACCGATTCCACATTATCCAGGTTAATGTCCCTCCTTACTATTGCATTTGTTTCCTCTTTAACCAGCAACTAGACTGATTCCAGGGATGGCTGGGCTGTCATATGAGGAGAGACTGGATCAACTGGGCCTTTATTCACTGGAGTTTAGAAGGATGAGAGGGGATCTTATAGAAACGTATAAAATTCTGACGGGACTGGACAGGTTAGATGAGGGAAGAATGTTCCCGATGTTGGGGAAGTCCAGAACCAGGGGACATAGTCTTAGGGTAAGGGGTAGGCCATTTAGGACTGAAATGAGGAGATACTTCTTCACTCAGAGAGTTGTTAACCTATGGAATTCCCTGTCGCAGAGAATTGTTGATGCCAGTTCATTGGATATATTCAAGAGGGAGTTAGATATGTCCCTTACGGCTAAGGGGATGAAGGGGTATGGAGAGAAAACAGGAAAGGGGTACTGAGGGAATGATCAGCCATGATCTTATTGAATGGCAGTGCAGGCTCAAAGGGCTGAATGGCCTACTCCTGCACCTATTTTCTATGTTTCTATGTTAATGCCATCCTGCCTCCTTTTCGTCTCTGTCTATCCTTCTTAAATGCTGAATACCCTTGGATGTTGAGTTCCCAGCCTTGGTCACCCTGGAGACATGTCTCCGTGATGCCAATCACATCATATCCGTTAACTGCTATCTGCGTAATTAATTCGTCCACCTTATTCCGAATACTCCTCGCATTGAGGCACAGAGCCTTCAGGGTTGTCTTTTTAACACATTTTGCCTCTTTAGAATTTTGCTGGGTTTACCTCGGTTTAATGTCTCATCCAAAAGATGGCACTTCTGACAGTGCAGCACCTCCTCAGCACTGCACTGGAGTGGCAGCCTAGATTTATGTGCTCAAGTCCCTGGAGTGGACCTTGAACCCACAACCTTCTGACTCAGAGGTGAGTGTGCTACCCACTGAGCCACAGCTGACACTGAGGTGTTCAAAATCATGAGTGGCCTATACAGAGTAGTTAGAGAGAAACTGTTCCCATTGGCAGAAGGGTCGAGAACCAGAGATCACAGATTTAAGGATCTGGAATTCACTGCCTGAAAGGGTGGTGGAGGCAAATTCAATTGTGGCTTTCAAAAAGGAATTGGATAAGTAGCCAAGGAAATTTGTTTGCAGGGCTACGGGGAAAGGGCAGGGGAGTCGGACTAGCTGAAGTGCTCTTGCAGAGAGCCGGCACGATAGGTCGAGTAGCTTCCTTCTGTGTTGTAAACATTCTATGATTCTACCTCATGACTCCTCTCAGGAACCTGGGCACAGATACTGAGTGCTGATATAATGAGAGCCATGCAGCATCAAGGGTTCTGATTGAGCAAACCATTGTCCTGAGATAACAGATCCACTGTCTGAACAGCTTGTGAGGAGTTCTTCAGTACAACCAAGAGCAATTGGCAAGAGCCATAAATCGTTTGCCGCTTGCTCCACAGTTGCAGTTACACTATAATTGCAATTGCAAAGTGAAACATCTTCTTCCAAGGAGTCTCACTCCACTTCCTTCTGGTGACAGGTCAGGATGCATTATACAAAATGGCAATGAGGGTTTTAAGTCCAGTTGGTTTGCACCAACACTGCAATTGCAGAGTATTGAGTATTTTTGATCTACTGCACATACTGTATTAATTTCTTGGTTGAGAGGTATGTAGTGTATAGGTTGCATTCATGGGCTGGAGTGCAAGCCAAACTCTTGTTCGGAAGCCAAATATGAAACAGCAACTATACTCAAAACAGTATGTCAACCAAAAAAAAATAACTCTCTAGATAATAACCAAGGTCACATTTTGTCTTTCTTGCATATTTTGGTGTCAAAACATTTTAAAAATATAGTAGCATACAACAATTTCATATGCAATTAACTATTAGTTTGAGGTTTTCTGAAGATGAAATTTCTTCCTGGTGCTTCATTCTTAGATTGGCTGAGAAATAAAGACAAATACAAGTAAATAATTGGACAATATAATAAGATGGATGAAATAGAGTAATTGTGTGGAATATATTCATAAAACATGGAATAAACATCAGGGACAGTGGCTTATAGAAAATAAACCAGCAGCGGCCCACCACCTGGTCCATGAACATTGACGGTAATAGTGAGTTATATTGGTCACAAGTGATTGATTCTTTGTAAACCACTTGCCCTCAATATATTGTATTTCTACAACATAGATCAGCTTTTTAAAAAATGCTGTTTTGTTGATTTGCTGTCATTGATTTACTGAAAGGCTGTGCAATGCCACAAATGGCAGCAGCGTGTGAAAAAAATTGGAATGTTTTAATTTCAGCTCCATTTGGTTTAAAGTGGTGAACATTATTAAATAAACTTGTGCCAAGGCATCTCTTTTTTTCATAAATAGCTCCTCTCTCAACAGCTTTCTTTTACAACAGTTTCAATGGTAGCATAAACCTATAAAATACTGTATGATTCATGGAACTAGAATAATTTAGCTCATTAACTGGTGTAAATTGAAAAAAATATTTTTCTGTCAATGTTCACCATTGGATGTGATTAAAACATAGTGTGGTTGCTTCTATTCCATGCTTGAAGGAGCATTTTAATTTTCTCTTCTTTATATTGAGTTCTGGAACCAATATCTCAGCCAACTTCCATAACTCAATGCTTCAATCTGTTCCTGTTTGGACTGGGATTCTTCATTAATTTCTCTATGGCCATTGTCAGGTGGATCACTGAAGCCTTCAAACTAGTAATAGTTCTCATTCTAAATAAATTTATCAAAATCATTTAAATATTTTTTTAATCAATAATTAGATATTAATGAACCTCCCATGGTTTTAAACAGGGTGGTGTGCAAACAACATCTCACTGATGCTCAGCACACATCTTGGGAAATTCTGTTGGCATAAACAGTTGATAGGCTGAGAACTCCAGCAAATTTTGATTGGTTGAAGAGAAGATATTTCTGGTTCTTCAATCTAATTGGTTAAAGAAAGTCTGCAGCACTACATCATAAAAGAACATTCACATCAAGAAAAAACTTGTAGTAAAGGTTGATCAAAAAAGATGCATGACTTAATGAGGATTGCAAAATGCATATTTTACTCATGAGGAAGACTGCTATGTCTTACCTTGGAATCATAGGGTAATGAAGTACAGAAGGAGGCCATTCGGCCCATCGAGTCTGTGCCAGCTCTTTCGAAGAACAATCCAGTCAGTCCCACTCCTCTGTTCTTTGCCCATATCCCTGCAATTTTTTCTCCTCCAAATATTTATCCAATTCCATTTTGATAGCTACTACTGAATTTGTTCCACCACCCTATCAGGCAGTACATTCCAAATCCTAATCACTCATTGTGTAAAACCGTTTTTCCCCATATCGCCTCTTGTTCTTTTGCCAATCACCTTAAATCTATACCTCTCGTTATCAATCCTTCAGCCATTGGAAACAGTTTCTCTTTATTTATTCTATCTGAACCTTTCTTAAGAACAAAAGATTAGGAGCAGGATTAGGTCATACGGCCCTTCAAACCTGCTCTGCCATTCAATAAGATCATGGCTGATCTTTGACCTCAACTCCATTTTTCCACCTGACCCCCATATCCCTTGATTCCCCCAAAAATCTATCTATCTCTGCCTTGAAGATACTCACCCACTCAGCATCCACAGCCCTATGCGTTAGATAATTCCAAAGATTTACAACCTTCTGAGTGAAGAAATGTCTCCTCATATCAGTCTTAAATGGCAGACCCCTTATAAGAACATAAGAAATAGGAGCAGGAGTAGACCATATGGCCCCTCGAGCCTGCTCCGCCATTCAATAAGATCATGGCTGATCTGATCATGGACTCAGCTCCACTTCCCTGCCCACTCCCCATAACCCCTTATTGTTTAAGAAACTGTCTATTTCTGTCTTAAATTTATTCAATGTCCCAGCTTCCACAGCTCTGAGGCAGCGAATTCCACAGATTTACAACCCTCTGAGAGAAGAAATTTCTCCTCATCTCAGTGTTAAATGGGCGGCCCCTTATTCTTAGATCATGCCCTCTAGTTCTAGTCTCCCCCATCAGTAGAAACATCCTCTCTGCATCCACCCTGTCAAGCCCCCTCATAATCTTATATGTTTCGATAAGATCACCTCTCATTCTTCTGAATTCCAGTGAGTAGAGGCGCAACCTACTCAACATTTCTTCATAAGTCAACCCCCTCATCTCCGGAATCAACCTCTGAACTGCCTCCAAAGCAAGTATATCCTTTTGTAAATATGGAAACCAAAACTGCACGCAGTATTCCAGGTGTGGCCTCATCAATACCCTGTATAGCTGTAGCAAGACTTCCCTGCTTTTATACTCCATCCCCTTTGCAATAAAGGCCAAGATTCCATTGGCCTTCCTGATTACTTGCTGTACCTGCATGCTATCCTTTTTGTGTTTCATGCACAAGTACCCCCAGATCCAGCTGTACTGCGGCACTTTGCAATCTTTCTCTATTTAAGTAATAACTTGCTCTTATGCTGAGACTATGTGTCTGCACCCCCCCACCCCCCCACACCCCAGTTCTAGACTGTCCAGACAGGGGAAACAATCTCTCAGCATCTACCTTGTCAATCCCCCTCAGAATCTTATATGTTTCAATGAGATCACCTCTCATTCTTTTAAACTCGAGAGAGTTTCAGCCCAATCTACTAAATCTCTCCTCATAGGACAACCCTCTCATCCCAGGGATCAATCTAGTGAACCTTCGTTGCACAGCCACTGTAATGTTTTGTCACATGGTTTAGTGTGAGCATGCTCAGTTTGCTCTGGCCTAATAAAGAAAGTACATGGACTTGCAATTCATCGTGTCTCTGTACTTCATTTATACTCAAATACATTTTGGCAATGAGGACGGGATCCAAAAGCCATTTTTAGGGATCATGGAAGGACACAGTGCTTAACCTTCAAGTGGACAAGTTTAAGGTGAATTTGTGACACCTAAACTTAATTTTTGCAATGTTTTACTGTTAATGCTCATGCAGAATCATCTGTGCTTCGTCTTCGCGTGCATGTATGCACAACAACAACGGCATTGATTCTCACATGTACATGTTGATTCTCACATACTGAGTCACTGTTCAACGGGATTGGGACAATCATGGCCGCGCCTTCGGGATTCATCGGAAGCTTTGGTATGTATGACCGAGCTCGCGAACCATTCAGTTCTTACATTGGCAGAAGGAGATGTTCTTTAGAGTCAATAACATTATTGAGACCGAAGATGCAGATGAGAATGTTCAAGCTCAAAATAAAGTAATTTATGAATTTTTCTAATGGTGATTGGGCTAGATGTCTGCAGAACGTTGATAAATCTACTCACACCAGTGAAAGTGAAGGATGCGTCGTTTGAAGACATTGTTGAGAAACTCAAGGACCATTTCGACCCAAATCCATTAAACATAGTAGAGAGCTATAAGTTTGGTACAGAAACCAAAAAGAAAGTGAAACCATCAGTGAGTACATTGTAGCTCTTAAGAACCTGTCTTTGCATTGTAACTTCGGCACATTTTTGGATTGTACATTGCGAGATAAGTTTGTGTGAGGACTGGTGGATGAGCGCATACAGTCCAAGTTACTGTACACTCCGAACCTAACGTTTGACTTAGCAAGCAAAATTGCCCTATCTATGGAGATGGCGTCTAAGAATGCTAGGGAGCTCTGTCCAACTCAAGTGAATTTAAAAAGGAGACAGACAAAAAGCACAAACTATAGATCAGTTAGCTTAACATCTGTCATTGGGAAAATGCTGGAGACCATTATTAAGGAAGCAGTAGCAGGACAGTTGGAAAAACATAATTCAATCAAGCAGAGTCAGCATGGTTTTATGAAAGAGAAATCATGTTTGACAAATTTGATGGAGGTCTTTGAGGATGTAACGAGCAGGGTGGATAAGGGGGAACCAGTGGATGTGGTGTATTTGGATTTCCAGAAGGCATTCGATAAGGTGCCAAATAAAAGGTTACTGCACAAGATAAAAATTCACGGGAGTTGGGGGTAATATATTAGCATGGATTGAAGATTGGCTAACTAACAGAAAACAGAGAGTTGGGCTAAATTGGTAATTTTCCGGTTGGCAAACAGTGACTAGTGGGGTGCCACAGGGATCAGTGCTGGGTCCTCAACTATTTACAATCTATATTAATGACTTGGATGAAGGGACCGAGTGTAATGTAGCCAAGTCTGCCGATGATACAAAGATGGGTGGGAAAGCAAATTATGAGGAGTACACAAAAAATCTGCAAAGGGATATGGACAGGCTAAGTGAGTGGGGAAAAATTTGGCAGATGGAGTATAATGTGGGAAAATCTGAGGTTATCCATTTTGGCAGAAATAATAGAAAGGCAAATTATAATTTAAATGGAGAAAAATTGCAAAGTGCTGTAGTACAGAGAAACCTGGGGTCCTTGTGCATGAAACGCAAAAAGTTAGTATGCAGGTACAGCAAATAATCAGGAGGGCAAATTGAATGTTGGCCTTTATTGCAAGGGGAATAGAGTATAAAAGCAGAGATGTCCTGCTACAACTGTACAGGATATTGGTGAGGCCACATCTAGAGTACTGTGTAGTTTTGGTTTCCGTATTTAAGGAAGGATATACTTGCATCGGAGGCTGTTCAGAGAAGGTTTATGAGGTTGATTCCAGAGATGAGGGGGTTGACTTTTGAAGATAGATTGAGTAGGTTGGGTCTATATTCATTGGAGTTGAGAAGAATGAGAGGTGATCTTATCGAAATATATAAGATAATGAGGGGGCTCGACAAGGTGGATGCAGAGAGAATATTTCCACTCATAGGGGAAACTAAAACTAGGGGACATAGTCTCAGAATAAGGGGCCGCCCATTTAAAACTGAGATGATAAAGAATTTCTTCTCTGAGGATTGTAAATCTATGGAATTCTTTGCCCCAGAGAGCTGTGTCATTGAATATATTTAAGGCGGAGATTGACAGATTTTTGAGCGAATAAAGGGTTATGGGGAGCAGGCAGGGAAGTGGAGCTGAGTCCATGATCAGATCAGCCATGATCTTATTAAATGGTGGAGCAGGCTCGATGGGCCAAATAGCCTACTCCTGCTCCTATTTCTTATGTTCTTAAGTGACTATTGCAGCTGAGGTCTACAGTCACAAAGCAACCACTGCACCTAAAGCTCTGAGACTGGGTCAAAAGCATGTTGGTGAGAGCAGTTCAGTGAATTGTTATCGCTGGAATGGAAATGACTCACCACACTCCTGCCAATATATAAATGCGAAGTGTTTTCACTGCCAGAAGCAAGGCCATATTTCAACAGCTTACAGAGCTAGATCTAAAGCAGGAACTAAGAACCATTCTAGTGGCAATGCAAAGCAGTGACAAGAAAAGAGAAGAGTTTACAATATTGAAGTGAACATACCTGATGTTGAACTAGGCATCTACAATTTCTATGCCACGAGCAGCAACACTAGTAGTCGTGAAAATGACTTCCATATAAAACTTTTGATCAACGAGCAATATATTGATATGTGTATCGACATAACGCAGACTGCTCTATCATGAGTAAGGACACATATGAGAGTAAGTTTAATCAAATACCACTTACAAAGAGTACCGTAGAGTTAAAAACCTACTCTGGAGAAATCTTAGAAACATGTGGACAAATAGAATGTACAGTTCAACACAATGGCTAGTCAGTAAAGCTACCTATTATTGTAACGAGCTACAACAAGCCAACCCTCATGGACAAAGACTGGTTGAGAAAGTTAAAACTAGACTGGAAAAACATCTTCAGTGTAGATGCTTCAGACAAGCGACTCAAGACAACGCTTTACGCAACAAGTCAAACGTGAAGCCTGCCTATTGTAAGACAAGACTGGTCCCGTATGTGTTGAAAAGTCAGGTGGAGGAAGAGCTAGCGAAGCTCAGGGAGAACAAAGTGCTAGTAAAAACTGACAAAAGTGAATGGGCTACCCCGATTGTGGTAGTGCCCAAAGCAGACAAAACTGTACGCTTATGCAATGACTACAAAGTTACTACAGCTATTGAAGTGGGGTATTTCTAATCATGAGAATCTAGCATGAGGTATCTGCTGAGAATATACTCTTGGGAGGGAGGGGGGTGCGTTGGTTTGGTTGACAGGCTATTGGTACATTTCTGAACTGGGAAGGAGTTCGAGACCCACGGAATATTGGGGAAAAGAGGCTCATAAGCAGTTAGGTTTTAAACTGTTTTTTGCAGTTAGAAGTTATATTGAAAGAAAGGTAATTCCAAAAATAAATAAGTCAATCCACGAAAGGGACAAGGTTTGTGATTTATTTTTTTCTCATTTTTATTTGAAGAGAGAAGCGAGATTGAGTGAAGAATGTAGGATTTGCTTTAACTGATACTTTGCATGTTCACTTGCTGTCTATAAAACTAAACAGCTTAATAATTCGCATCAGGCCGAATGAAAGATTAAAGAATACAGGTGAGGGCATGTGCGAAAGACAGAGTATCCAGTTGGGAGCACAAGGGAGGCTTACTGTTACTCCTCTGAGTTACCCTATTGTATAATTAAATAGTAAACAATATGGGCACACTTCATAACGTAAAACATCAGATTACTTAGAGACCGAGCAGCACCACTGTGCCTGAAATAGTCTAAGGCAGATCCAAAACTACATCAGTGCATATGCAGATACCTCACAATGATTATTATTCAGCTGTGGCTCAGTGGATAGCACACTCGCCTCTGATTCAGAAAGTTGTGGGCTCAAGCCCCACTCCAGGGACTTGAGTGCATTAAGTCTAGGCTGACACTCCAGTGCAGTACTGAGGGAGTGCTGCACTGTCGGAGTTGCCGTCTTTTGGATGAGACGTTAAACTGAGGCCTGCACTGTCGGAGGTGCCAACTTTCAGATGAGATGTTAAACTGAGGCCCTGTCTGCTCTCTTAGATGGACGTAAAAGATCCCATGGCACTATTTTGAAGAAGAGCAGGTGAGTTATTCATGGTGTCCTGGCAAATATTTATCCCTCAATCAACATAACAAATACAGATTATCTGGTCATTATCACATTGCTGTTTGGGGGAGCTTGGTGTATGCAAATTGGCTACCACGTATCCCACATTACAACAGTGACTACATTCCAAAAGTACTTCATTGGCTTTGAGACATCCAATAGTCATGCAAGGCGCTATATAAATTTAGAATTCAGCAGAGGAGGACAAAGGGTTTAATTAGGAGGGGGAAAATAAGAGTATGAGAGTAAGCTTGCAGGGAACATAAAAACTGACTGCAAAAGCTTCTATAGATATGTGAAGAGAAAAAGATTAGTGAAGACAAATGTAGGTCCCTTGCAGTCGGAATCAGGTGAATTTATAATGGGGAACAAAGAAATGGCAGACCAATTGAACAAATACTTTGGTTCTGTCTTCACTAAGAAAGACACAAATAACCTTCCGGAAATACTTGGGGACCGAGGGTCTAGTGAGAAGGAGGAACTGAAGGAAATCCTTATTAGTCAGGAAATTGTGTTAGGGAAATTGATGGGATTGAAGGCCGATAAATCCCCAGGGCCTGATGGACTGCATCCCAGAGTACTTAAGGAGGTGGCCTTGAAAATAGTGGATGCTTTGACAGTCATTTTCCAACATTCTATAGACTCTGGATCAGTTCCTATGGATTGGAGGGTTGCTAATGTAACCCCACTTTTTAAAAAAGGAGGGAGAGAGAAAACAGGGAATTATAGACCGGTTAGCCTGACATCGGTAGTGGGGGAAATGTTGGAATCAATTATTAAAGATGTAATAGCAGTGCATTTGGAAAGCAGTGATAGGATCGGTCCAAGTCAGCATGGATTTATGAAAGGGAAATCATGCTTGACAAATCTTCTAGAATTTTTTGAGGATGTAACTAGTAGAGTGGACAAGGGAGAACCAGTGGATGTGGTGTATTTGGACTTTCAGAAGGCTTTCGACAAGGTTCCAAACAAGAGATTAGTGTGCAAAATTAAAGCACATGGTATTGGGGGTAATGTATTGATGTGGATAGAGAACTGGTTGGCAGAGAGGAAGAAAAGAATAGGAATAAACTGGTCCTTTTCAGAATGGCAGGCAGTGACTAGGGGAATACTGCAAGGTTCAGTGCTGGGACCCCCCAGCTATTTACAATATACATTAATGATTTAGACAAAGGAATTGAATGTAATATCTCCAAGTTTGCAGATGACACTAAGCTGGGTGGCGGTGTGAGCTGTAAGGAGGAAGCTAGGAGGCTGCAGGATTAATTGGACAGGTTAGGTGAGTGGGCAAATGCATGGCAGATGCAGTATAATGTGGATAAATGTGAGGTTATCTACTTTGGTGGCAAAAACAGGAAGGCAGAATATTATCTGAATGGTGATAGATTAGCAAAAGAGGAGGTGCAACGAGACCTGGGTGTCACGGGGAACAAAGAAATGGTGGACCAATTGAACAAGTACTTTGGTTCGGTATTCACTAAGGAGGACACAAACAACCTTCCGGATATAAAAGGGGTCGGAGGGTCTAGTAAGGAGGAGAAACTGAGGGAAATCCTTATTAGTCGGGAAATTGTGTTGGGGAAATTGATGGGATTGAAGGCCGATAAATCCCCAGGGCCTGATGGACTGCATCCCAGAGTACTTAAGGAGGTGGCCTTGAAAATAGTGGATGCTTTGACAGTCATTTTCCAACATTCCATTGACTCTGGATCAGTTCCTATGGACTGGAGGGTAGCCAATGTAACCCCACTTTTTAAAAAAGGAGGGAGAGAGATAACAGGGAATTATAGACCGGTCAGCCTGACATCGATAGTGGGGGAAATGTTGGAATCAATTATTAAGGATGTCATAGCAGTGCATTTGGAAAGAGGTGACATGATAGGTCCAAGTCAGCATGGAATTGTGAAAGGGAAATCATGCTTGACAAATCTTCTGGAATTTTTTGAGGATGTTTCCAGTAGAGTGGACAAGGGAGAACCAGTTGGTGTGGTATATTTGGACTTTCAGAAGGCTTTCGACAAGGTCCCACACAAGAGATTAATGTGCAAAGTTAAAGCACATCGGATTGGGGGTAGTGTGCTGACATGGATTGAGAACTGGTTGTCAGACAGGAAGCAAAGAGTAGGAGTAAATGGGTACTTTTCAGAATCACAGGCAGTGACTAGTGTGGTACCGCAAGGTTCTGTGCTGGGGCCCCAGCTGTTTACACTGTACATTAATGATTTAGACGAGGGGATTAAATGTAGTATCTCCAAATTTGTGGATGACACTAAGTTGGGTGGCAGTGTGAGCTGCGAGGAGGATGCTATGAGGCTGCAGAGCAACTTGGATAGGTTAGGTGAATGGGCAAATGCATGGCAGATGAAGTAAAATGTGGATAAATGTGAGGTTATCCACTTTGGTGGTAAAAACAGAGAGACAGACTATTATCTGAATGGTGACAGATTAGGAAAAGGGGAGGTGCAAAGAGACCTGGGTGTCATGGTACATCAGTCATTGAAGGTTGGCATGCAGGTACAGCAGGCGGTTAAGAAAGCAAATGGCATGTTGGCCTTCATAGCGAGGGGATTTGAGTACAGGGGCAGGGAGGTGTTGCTACAGTTGTACAGGGCCTTGGTGAGGCCACACCTGGAGTCTTGTGTACAGTTTTGGTCTCCTAACCTGAGGAAGGACATTCTTGCTATTGAGGGAGTGCAGCGAAGGTTCACCAGACTGATTCCCGGGATGGCGGGACTGACCTATCAAGAAAGACTGGATCAACTGGGCTTGTATTCACTGGAGTTCAGAAGAATGAGAGGGGACCTCATAGAAACGTTTAAAATTCTGACGGGGTTAGACAGGTTAGATGCAGGAAGAATGTTCCCAATGTTGGGGAAGTCCAGAACCAGGGAACACAGTCTAAGGATGAGGGGTAAGCCATTTAGGACCAAGATGAGGAGGAATTTCTTCACCCAGAGAGTGGTGAACCTGTGGAATTCTCTACCACAGAAAGTTGTTGAGGCCAATTCACTAAATATATTCAAAAAGGAGTTAGATGAAGTCCTTACTACTCGGGGGATCAAGGGGTATGGTGAGAAAGCAGGAATGGGGTACTGAAGTTGCATGTTCAGCCATGAACTCATTGAATGGCGGTGGAGGTTAGAAGGGCCGAATGGCCTACTCCTGCACCTATTTTCTATATTTATATGTTTCTATCAACCAAACAGTTGCCGATGAGCAGTACCCGTTAAAACTACATTATAAGATTTGTATGCAGCACTCTCTGGATCAAAGGTTTTCTCCAAGCTGTCACACACTTATGCTCAGCTGAATGTTGACAAAGCGAGTCAACAGTATCTCACCATCAACACACACAGGGGACTGTACTCGTACACTAAGCTGCTGTATGGTGTAAAGCCCTCCCCAAAATCTTCCAGGCTATGATAGATAAGATTTTGCAAGGAGTTCCAAATTCCTTATACAATCAAGATGATGTGCTGATCGCAACAAGCAGTGGGAAAGAAAATCTAGAAGTATTAGATATAGTGCTTCCGAGGTTGAATGTCCACAGTGTCAAATTCAAAAGGAGAAAATGTGCTTTCATGCAGCCCGTAGGTTGTGTACCTTGGTCTGAAAGTTAATGCAAATGACTTGCAACAAGTGAAGGTAAAAGGTCGATGGTGACATCAATGCTCCAAAGTCACAGAACGAGTTAAGATCTTTTCTTGGAATGGCCAGTATTACGCACATTTCTTACCTGAGTTAGCAACCATGTCCAGGATGGCCAGTGGAAATGGACAAAAGCACAACAGGAAGCTTATGACGCTTGTAAGAGAAGTCTGTCTAGCGATGCTCTACTTAAGCACTATGACACAGAGCGTGAGCTTAAGTTAGCATGTAATGTTTCCAGTTATGGTGTGGAAGCTGTCATAAGCCACATAATGGATGACGGCCAAGAATAAACAATTGTGTTCATATCATGAACCCTCACAAAGAAACAGAAACTAAGCGCAAATTAAAAAGGAAGCACTCGCCATAGTGCTTGTAATCAAGAAATTCCAACAGTTCCTGATCGACAGAAAGTTTACCTTGATAACCGATCACAAACTGCTCCTAGCAATATTGGGGCCCAAATCTGCCATCCCTGCAATGGACGCATCAAGAATGCAACGTTGGGCATTGTTGTTGTCACAATATTACTACACGGTTGAATATTGCACTTCAAAGCAAAACGCAATCGCAGATGCCTTGTCCAGGTTGCCACACGAGGACTTGTGTGTTGGGAATGAAGGTGCAATTTTCACGCTAGGTGCAGTTGGCAAAGTCTTTCCCGTGAATGCAACGGAGATTGCAGATGAGACTCAAAAGGACTCAGTACTGAAAAGTGTGTATGATCAGTGTCTGGACACAGAACTTAAACCATTTAATATCCGTCGTACTGAATTGTGAGATAGAATTCTGGCCGAACTTCATACTGAACATCCAGGGATTGTCAGTATGAAATCAATTGCAAGAAACTTTGTTTCTTGATCTGAATTGGACTGCGATCTTGAACCACTTGATCATGAACACATACATGAGTTTGATTCAGTTCAGACTTCAGTAAATGAAGTACCAAGTTCAAACAAGTTTGAGATAGAAATAGGATCATCGTTGAGTTTGGAACCAAAACAAAACAGCTCGAAAATTGGTTCAACACCAAAATCTTCTGTAAAATCAGGAAAGCTCTGCAAACTTGTTATTAACCTGGATTTGTAGTTCATTTGCATGGTTTGTAATTCATTTAAACTAAAAAAAAGACAGGCGTTTTTGTTGTGTGGCACGTGTAATGCTGGGAAAGGAGTGACCTTAGTTTTGTTGTATTTGAACGGGGAATATATACATTTTTTTAAGGGGAAAATGAGTGTAATGTATTGTCACATGGTTTAGTATGAGCATGCTCAGTTCGCTCTGGCCTAACAAAGCAAGCACATGGACTAGCAACTCATTGTGTCTCTGTCCTTTGTTTGTTCTATCCACCTATAAGGCAAGTATGTTCTTCCTCAGATAAGGAGACCAAAACTGTGAACAGTACTCCTGATGTTGTCTCACCAAAGCCCTATACAATTGTAGTAAGGCTTCCTTACTCTTGTACTCCAACCGCCTTGCAATAAAGGCCAACAGGCCATTTGCCTTCCTAGTTGCTTGCTGTATCAGCACGCTAACTTTCTGTGTTTCCTGTACGAGGACACCTAAATCTCTCTGAGCAGCAACATTTAATAGTTTCTCACCATTTAAAAAATATTGTGTTTTTCTATTCCTACCAAAGTGAATAACCTCACATTTCCCCACATTATACTCAATCTGCCACCTTATTACCCACTTACTTAATCTGTCTGTCTATATCCCTTTGCAGGCTCTTTGTGTCCTCCTCACAGCTTACTTTCCCACCTAGCTTTGTATTGGCAGCAAAGTTGGGCACATTGCACTGTGTCTCTTCATCGAAAAGTCATTTAATAGATTGTAAATAGCAGAGGCCCAAGCACTGATCCTTGTGACACCCTACTAGTTACAGCCTGCCAACTAGAAAATGACCCGTTTACCCCTACTGTTTTCGGTCCATTATCCAATCCTCTATCCATACTTATATATCCCCTCCAGCCCCATATCTTGCATAGCAATTTTTTATGTGGTACCTTATCGGGTGCCTTTTGGAAATTCAAATATAATACATCCACTTGTTCCCCATTATCTACCCTTCCAGTTACATCCTCAAAAAACTGGCCTATCTGGGAATCTAGACCCACAGCACTCTTAACTGCCCTCTGAAATGGTGGCTCACCACCACCTTCTCAAGGGCAATTAGGGATGGGCAATAAATGCTGGCTATGCCAGTGATGCCCACAAATCATATTATGATTTTCTAAGTGCTCTGTTACCAGTTCCTTAATAATGGATTGTGATGGGCAGCCCTACATGTTTTTTTGCATGGACTGAGCGGAGCTTGCAAAAAGTCAGGGAACCCTTAGCCAGATTTACCAATTTCATCTAAAGATCGGTACGACACAAGGCAATAGTTGGGTTTTCACCCACCGGGTACCATGGTTTGAATCCCCCTCACTGTCCATAGTGTGAGTAATCCCTCTCAACGAGGGTCGCATCCACTCTACTCAACCAATATGCACTCGCATTGTTCAGGAGTCCAGTGTGAATAACTCCACCCCATCTACAGGACTTACACACGCCCTACCCAATAGAAAAAAAATGGACAGTACTTAGAATCATACAGCACAGAAAGAAGCCATTAGGCCCACCGTGCTTGTGCCGGCCCTTAGAAAGAAGTATCTCATTAATGCCAGTCTTTCCCCATAGCCCTGCAAATGTTTTCTTTTTAAGTGTATATCCAATTCATTTCGAAAGTTACTATTTCAAGGGCAGGTTGTGGGCAACTAGAATTTTAATGCATTCTATAGCCTATTTTCTATTCGTTTCACAGGTAGAGTCCTGTATAGCCATAATATATTAAGAGTCCTGTGTATAGCACACACTTCCTGTGTCATGCTTACATTCTGTGCACTTTCTCCTGTCACACCATGATCACCTCCCCATTGTTATAAAATTGTAAATCATCTGGCTAACTAACCATGAGTGGTGGTGTGGGAGATCTGCTCGTGTGTGTGTGTAAAAAGTCACACTTCCAAGTGTGCAAAGTACAAAAGCAAATTCAGGCCTTGAAATTCCATGAGGGATCTATCCGTCTCTATGCCTTAAGCTTGGCGGGAGACCGGCGGAACTCCAGCAAACTAGAGTAAACAGTCCTTATCAGCCGTAGCTACTTTTTCATTAATCCTTGCCACTGGACCAAGACCAAGCTCTGTCAAGCCTGTGTGGTGGCTGGTGTGCAACAGCCACCACACGTTAAAAAAAATCCACAGGCATCTTCCATCCTTCAATATGCACGTTAGGACCTTCATTGTGACCTCATCCCTTTTTGGCATGGCAGCAAGTCATCCTCAATTCGAGGGACCGCCCCAGAATAAGAATAATGGATTCCAGTATTTTCCCAACAACTGCTATCAGGCTAATTGGCCTGTAGTTCTCAGTTTTCTCTCTCCCTCCTTTCTTAGCAGGGTACAATGCTACCTTCTGGTCTGCTAGGACCGTTCTAGAATCGAGGGAATTTTGTAAGATCATAACCAATGCATCCACTATGTCTGCAGTCATCTCTTTTAGAACCCTAGGATGTAGGCCATCAGGTCCAGGGGATTGGTCGGCTTTTAATCCCATTTAGTTTCTCAAGCACTTTTGCTCGACTGACATTAATTACTTTAAGTTCCTCACTTTCAGTAGTCCCTTGGTTCCACTATTTTTGGTATGCTTTTTGTGTCTTCTATTGTGAACAGATATCAAATATTTGTTTAAAGTCTCTGCCATTTCCTTATTCCCCATTATAATTTCACCTGCCTCAGCCTCTAAGGGATCAAAGCTTTTTACACTTGTAGATGCTTTTACAATCTGTTTTTATATTTCTTGCTAGTTTACCCTCATTCTATTTTCTCCCTTTTTATCAATTTTCTGGTCATCCTTTGCTGATTTCTAAAGCTCTTCCTATCCTCAGGCTTATTACTATTCTTTGCAACATTGTACATTTCTTTTAATCTAATATGATTCTTAACTTCTTTAGTTGGCCACAGATGGGATTACTTTTCCCCTGCAGTTTTTATTTCTGAATGGAATGTGTATTTGTTGAGAATTTTGGGTTATTTCATCAAATGTTTGTTTGCCACTGCTTATCTACCGTCATACCTTTTAATTGACATTCACCAACTTGACCCTCGTACCTATGTAATTGGCTTTATTTAAGTTTTAAGACTCTCATTTTGGATTTAAGTATTGCACTCTCAAACTCACCATGAAATTCTATATTATCACTCTTCCCCAAAAGATTTTTTACTATGAGATTACTAATTAACCCAGTCTCATTCCAAGATCTAAAATAGTCTGTTCCCTAATTGGTTCTATGCATATTGTTCTAGGAAACTATCTTAAATGCATTCCATGAACTCATCATTGACTACATTTGCCCATTCCATATGAAGATTGAAGTCCCCCACAATTATTGTATTACTTTTGTTACAAGCTCCTATTATTTGTTGATTATTAATCTGCCCAAAGATATAGCTACTGTTTAGGGATCTATAAACTACTCCCACCAAGTTTTCTGCCCCTTGCTATTTCTTATCTCCATCCATGCTGATCCATTCCTGATCTTTTAAGCCAAGAACCTTTCTCACTAATGTCCTTATGTCATTCTTCATTATCAGGGCTACCCCACCGCCCTTTTCCATTCTGCCCATCTTTTTGAAATGTTATGATTTTAAACACCTCTATCAAATGTCCTCTTCGCTTTCGCTACTCTAAGGAGAACAAGGCCAGTTTCTATAGTCTATCCATGCAACTATAATCCCTCATCTCCTGGAACCATTCTAGTAAGTCATTTCTGTACCCTCTCCAAAGCCTTCACATCCCTCAAGTATGGTGCCCAGTTTCTTCCACACGTATAACAAATCATATACTGTGCAGTTCTCTGTCAAGTATCCTCTCTGTAAATTCACATATGTGCTAGAAGCAGCTCAGGAGAATTCTGTACACACTTCACATGCCATTGTTCTCTTAGCTACAGTATAGTAGCGGTAGAGTGTAGAATCAAGGGCCTATCAAATTTCCTATTAACTAATGGTTTTGCCTTTGTAAAGGTTGTCCAATGTGTTTGCACCAATTTGAAACACAGCAGCAAGTTTTATTATTAGCAATACATTGTCCAGACTAGCCACTTTTTAACCCAAATCTTTGGGTTGGGAACAATTGTACTTTGCAAAAAAACTTTACTGGAAGAACTGCTGCTTTCAATTGCATATTTGATATTGAATAATGAAGATTGTTTCAAAAAAAAATTGAGTACAGGTCATATTGATGTTTTTTCTTATCCAAAACCACAGATGAATAACTCTGAAGCATTATTGTGATAAGAGCAACATTTCTAAAAGGATAATTACCCACAACTATAAATTAGTACTTAATCAGAAAAAATAATGTGTGTATCTTGTGCTTTAAAATCATGTTTACTATACTTCAGGAGTGGGACTAGTTAAAGTGCTCTTACAGAGAGGCAGCATGGGCTTGATGGACCAAATGGCCTCCTTCTGTGCTGTAACCATTCTGTGATTCTATGTTTACTATTCCAATGGAATGTTTCACAGTCTTATGTACAGAGTGCAAAATTATACTTTAAAAACACTCCTAGCTAAATGATCAGCCTCCTTTATTCCTCTTGGCTACTAAAATACTTTATTTTTAATCTATAAATATGATTGCAGCCATTTTGCAGAACAAACAATATGTTTTGGTTTTTTCCCCCCCAGTGTATTCAAACACCGGCATGAACCAGTTGAGCCAAATGGCCTGTTTCTGTGCTGTAAATTCTATGCAAACAGGCCATTTCATTTAACATACATCTGCACAGAATATTTAATATATTCAAGAATATTTCAATTTAAGTGAGCTCCCAGCTACCAGACATTAAACTAGTAATGAATTGAGAAATTCTTAGTCAACTGTTAAAAAATACCAATGGTGGCAGACATGTTAATAAACAGATTTTATAAAATTTGTGGAAACAATATTATATGGGAAGATTTTTTCATATGGAGCAACACAGAACGACTTAAAATGAGCCTGACTGCTTAAAGTAATAAAGTGTTGCATGAAACCAGAAACTCCAGAAAGGTCAACAACTAAGCCATTTAATAATCTTGCAGAGAGAGAGTAGGTGGAGGAAAGAAAAAAAAACACTCGCAATCATGTTTGTGTAAAACCATATATTTGTCCTGATGGTAGGGACCATTTTTATTATCTGGAGACATAACTCAATTTTCAAAGCTACCTTCCACTACAACTTGTTTATTGCCACTACTGGATTGCCAAACTGTTGACCAGCATACAATATGACATCCAGCTGTAAAGGTCATTTTGTTGCTCACATATTCAAGTTATTTTCAGAATTCTCATGGAACTATACTTTGCTATTAAAAGGCAGCAGCAGAAAGAATTTTATATATCATGTTGTATTCTTTCTTCAGACAAAGTTAACAAGTTCTATATAGTTATCCACAATGTATTTACAAGAGTAAATTCCATATAATTGGAGGATAAAAGTAAAAGATTTACTAAGATTAATCACAATGAAGTGCTATGAAGATTATTCATAGAAACATAAGAAATGTTTTTGCACAATGTATTTAGCTTCCATATAAATAGAGAAAATTGAAATAAAACTGTACGGTATGTTTCATTTACATGTTACATAAATGTGGAACAAATATTTTCAATTACAATCAGTAGGTGATGATCAAGCATCTTCAAGAGTGAAAGATAGAAAAAATGCCATAAATAAAATAATTCAAGTGCTTTTAAATAGAAAAAAGCCATCAAATTGTATTAAACACCATTTCAATCTGGAAATAATCTGTATAAAGTGCAATATTAGACCTAATTATTTTAAATGGTCGTAATATTTAACACCATGTCACTCTTACTATAAAGTTAGAATAGATCTATATTCTTAAGTATAATTAGGTTGACACTGAATTTTATTTTGTGCAATATTGGTTTGCAGATTAATTCTGCTAAAAACATTTTCACTGAAAAGCAGGCTAAACAGCAGCCAGTACCATCTCTATTATAGATAAGTGTGGAAGTCAACACACAATTATCATTCAAAAACACAGCATTAAATGGGATTATTGTGGAGGGACACTTGTCTTTGGATCTGATGAAAAGGACATGTGAATTACCACCATTCAAAGAAAAGGAGGACTTGGATTTATATAGCGCCTTTCACGACCACCAGATGTCTCAAAGTGCTTTACAATGAAGTACTTTTGGAGTGTAGTCACTGTTGCAATGTAGAAAACAAAGGCTTAGCTAATTGGTCAAATTTCACCATGGTTACTGTCATGAGGAAAAGGGTGGAGCTTGTCCAGAAGCTAGAGAACAAATAAAATGTAAATTAATAGTGCAAAAGGATGAATGAAAAAATTATACAATATCACAATTTAAAAAAAATGTTTATATTATACCTGCTCGATTGCGGTACCTAGTTCTAGCTTCAGCCCTCTCCTCTGCATCAAAGTACCATACAGTTATGGCATATCTAGAACATAAAAACATTCTGTATGAACCAAATTCACAAATATCTCTGCAAATATCTTGAGTATTTTTTGAAAACCCTTTGTGCCCTCAGTAGCCTAGAAAACTATTTGAACTCCAAGGATCCAACTTCATATGGGTGGAGTCAACAGGTCTTCACACCAGTAGCTACACAACACCTGCTGGGTTTTCTGTCCTGCCAGTGTTTCATTTAAATAAGGGGCAGGTCAGCAATTGCTCACTACACCTGGTCTCCTACTGTAGGTTTAGCAGTGGTGTAACAGTCTTTAATAGTGCTTCAAGAGAGTAAACCTTTTAAAGCTACATAAAATGGCAGCAGGCTGGCCTTCAGTGGGGGAAGATTTAAGCTGTGAATTGCATTCTCTTTTACGTTTTAAACACAGTTAAACCAAACAACTGCCCTCAGTTTCCACTTATATTTAATTATCATGGACCAATGCCATCAGCCAGCACAAAACAACCATGAACATTTATCACCTGTTCTCTGCAAGTTATGTGTTGGGGGATAGTTTATAAATCAGGTCTCTTTGGAGTGGGACAAAAAATTACTTGCTTTCTCTGGTTATGATAGAGACATTCTGGACTTCAATTTTCCATTGTCAGAAAGTGCGTGTGTGTGTGTGTAGCATCCGCCAAGTGTCTGTCTGAAAAGTTGTGGGCTCAAATCCTACTCCAGGACTCGAGCACATAATCTGGCAGGGGACAGTACTATACTGAGGTAGTATTTGTCGCTTCATTGTCGGATGAGATTTTGTTCAGATGAGACATTAAGTTGACTGCCTTTTACTGGTTTCATGGCGACACAGAAGATTCCAATATACTGCTCAAGAAAGGACAGGGAGTTGTCGCAGTGTGCTGGACAAATTCCTCCCTCAACCAACATTGCCAAGAACAGATGAAATACTCATTTTATTTATTGTTTGTGCAAATTAGCTGCTGTATTTACTTACATAAGTGACTGCAACAACTTCCATTTATATAGTGCCTTTAACATAATAAAACGTCCCAAGGCGCTTCACAGAAGCGTTATCAAAAAACAAAAGTTGACACTGAGCCACATAAAGGGGATTCTAGGGCAGACGACCAAAAGCTTGGTCAAAGAGGAAGATTTGATAAAGAAAGACAGACGTACATTAATATAGCAGCTTTTACTACCACCTGACATCTCAAAGCACTTTACATCCAAAGAAGTACTTTTGGAGTGTAGTCACTGTTGTAATGTGGGAATTGCGGCAGTGAATTTGCACACACCAAGCTCCCACAAACAGCAATGTGATAATGACCAGATAATCTGTTTATGTTATGTTGATTGAGGGATAAATATTGGCCAGGATACCAGGGACAACCCCCCTGCTCCTCTTCTAAATAGTGCCAGATCATCTTTTACGTCCACCTGAGAGAGCAGGCGGGGCTTCAGTTTAATATCTCACCTGAAAGACGGCACCTCTACAGTGTAGTACTCCCTCAGCACTTCACTGGAGTGTCAGCCTTGATTTGTGTGTTTATGTCCCTGGAGTGGGTCTTGAATCCGTAACCTTCTGACTCAGGTGAGCATGCTATCTACTGAGCCACAGCTGACACTTAAAAGGAGTAAAGAGAGGTAGAGAGGCGTAGAGATTTGGGGTGGGCTTAAATAAATTTGTTGGTTATGAAATACTTTGGGATGTGATGGAGTACTACATAAATGCAAACTCTTTCTTCAATTGTTGAACATCTACAACCAAATCTCAGATATTTGAGCGTCAGCCTAACTTCAGGCAGATATTGTTCTTAATTAGGGTCTTGACGTAGGAGCCCTCTTCTGGTTGAACTAACCAATGGGACCCCTGGACTGATTTAGACTAAGTCCAGACAGCAGGATAACATCTAGCATTTGTGAGCAATATTATTTTCATCCTCATTCTTCCTTTTGAACCACTGTGGCGTTTGAGCAGAAATGGTGAGCACACAATTAACCAAGAAAAGGAAGAAGCATGAACTTCTTGGTCACAATTTATTGGCACGAATGTACAGGCCAGATTTGAAAAATCTAACTGATGGAGAGGGGGTGAAAATATATTTTTTCCATAATTTTTCTTTTTAGTGTTAGCAAAATGTAGAATTAAACAAAATTGCATTCAGTGGGCTGTTATCAGTTATAACGGATTAGGAGCTTATAGATTAAAAAAATTATTACAGGTCTGCTTCGGAACTGCAATAATCTCATTCTCTAACTGACACCAACTGGACAAATTGCACTAAACATTTTGCGTATTAGGAACCTTGGTATGGCCAGTTATGGTATGCGCTAAAGGGACTCCAACAGGGACATACCTGACAGAATATGCTGGCTGTACTTCATGTGGATTTCTTCGATCAGACCAGAACAACAACAATCTATCAAATATTGGCTCAACGTCAACTACATAGGACTTTCCTTCTGGAAATATTCGAAGAATACCACCATCCACCTAAAAAAGTAAAAGGTTATAATAGCTTGGCTAAGAAATATTTGATTTGGAAAGACAATTCCAGTCTATTTTAATAATACATTTTGCTGTTATTTTTTTCATGATTACTATTATCCTAAAGATAAACAATGGACTAAAATTAAGGTAAAGCACTAAAAATGTAATGAAAACAAATTAAACCAGTAATGCCAAGTGCTGTTGAATAGAAAACATAACATAGAATTGAACATATTAAGACTAAAAAAAACACAAATCACACACAAAATAAGGACACTGAAAGGCTTCTTCTGGCAGGAGTAACCAGCCATAGCAAGTACTAGCAGATCTCCAACCCAGAGAGAGTCAGATAGTAGAAACATTGCCAATATGCAAGTTATGATTTCAAAATAGCCTGATCTTTTCCAGAGATCCAAATATAATGGGGGGAGACTTTCGGGATGGGCGCGATATTGCCGGTTTGCTTGGCCAACACAGCAGTTGAGAGGCAAAAACACTTGCACATTCAGGACTCAGTAACATGTTCTTGGCGGGCTGCAGACACTAAACGGGCACACCATTGTAGCTCGTCAGTCTAGTGAAGAAGAAAATCGCCTGGATGGCCGGCAAGGCGTGTTTGGGGCCCGGTGGGGGGGTGGAGATGCCCGTGTGAGGCAAGAATGAGCAGCCGGCTAGAGGAATTTTCTGAGGCCATGTAGGAGCACCGCTGCTCATCTTGATCCCAAAAAATACCTTTTATTTAACAAAAAATTAAAGAAGAATACTTTTTAGGAGCGTTCTTCAGCAGTTTCAACAATTGGAGAAAGTGGGGACTGGCATGTGACATGCATGCTTTGCACATTTCACTTTGAAAGTTGCAATCAGGGTCCTACAATAAGCATAGGACCTTGATTTGTATAGTTAAACAGCCTCCCTCCTGTTTTGGGCAAGAGTGCTGGGCGGCCATTTAAATTTGTTTCAAGCCAGCAAATGCGTGCACAGGGTCCTCTCCGATTTTCCAACAGTTGATCGTCTGTTTAGCTAGCGAGAGATAGGCAGCCAGTAGTTGGAAGTCTCCCCCAATGTGCCACTTCATGTAACAAAACTGATTGTCTGAACAAAATGGGGTACTGAGCAGAAAAACTAGATTGTCTCATCACATTTTGCCATATACCATAATGATCAGAAGCACAGTGTATGCTCTGTTCCTAAACCTTCACCAATACTGCTCTGAAAGTGACCACTATGCGATGCGCAATAGTAAAGCGTGGATGACTCACTAACTTGACCCTCTCTCCTGACTGTACAGCAGCACAATGGAAACCAGAATCTCAGCACCGCACATGGGGGGTGGGGGAATCCACAGGTTTTAACCCAGATCTCATGAATCAATGGGGTCATGTGTTGGTGCGCCAACATGTGTTATTATAAAGAAATCGCTTATTGCATGATGGGAATTAAAAATATACAAAAATACATATTTCCAACTCTTTCAAAACTGTCTTGAAAGTACAGTTGCTGTTATTGCTACTTGTAGGACACAAAATAAACTGTAAAATCAGTGGAACAATAGAAACTTATTTTTAAATATGGAACAAAATCACTTTATACATCAGTTTTTTTTTTAAAAAGTGATGTCTCAAATAATACAAGTACAAAAAAATCCACAAATATACTGTCGAGAACTGGTCTAACCAATTTCCTATAGTGGAAAATATTTCATACCTTTGCATCCCAGTTTTTATTCAGGTAATAAATACATGTCACACAACGACCATCACCAGTTGGGTTGTCAACATGCCGAACATACCCTGTTCCATTCCCTGGGTAGCAGGCTACCATTGCCTGAAAAAAGGAAGGAAAAAAAAATTTAATTGCAAGCAATTTTTCTTCATTTATTAGTTTTAGGTTAGTCGGTAACAATGCATGGTTGGAGCAGATCATGTACTTTACCACCACCAATACCGAATCCAATTTATTACTTATCATATGCACTTATAGTAACATTTGTTTGGCATTAGTAGGTTTCTCCTATAAGGCTTATCAGAACTGAAGCTTTTCAGATTGAGGTATCAGCCGCTCTTGGTTCTTTAAACTCGAATCTTGCTATTAGGTTATGTATGTGATCATTTTTTCAAATACATCTGAAACCAATATTGAAAAATAAACAATAACCACTCAGGTATTGAAGTTTCTATAGGACAATGTGAATGAACTATAAAGGAGCGGTTTTATGATTTACTTTGTGGTCTTGGTATAGTAAAGATCTTGAAGCAATCTTGTGAGCAAAGTATAAGATGCAGTGACAAGGAGAGAAACCCTTCATTTGTAACAGTAATGCAGAACATTTGTAGTGAATAATGAGGAAAAAGCTCAGAGGGAGGAGCCAACTTGTCATTGGGTTAAAAGGAGATAATCACCCAGTGTGAAAAAGAGAGTAGAATAGAGTAATACATTGAGAGTATTGGGTAAATATTGGGTGTGGATGGACTGAAATACTGGCAGGTGATGTTACTAGGCATCTCAACTTAGCAGTTTCTGGTGTGCTTGCTTCCTGGAGATGCTGCTCGGCATAGCACAAGTTCCTTCTCTTTGCAGCCTAAGATAATGCTGCAAGAGATCTAGAGCCCAAAATTGCCTCTTTCTAGAAGGCCTCCGGCTGCCTGAAAGCAGCGACCACAGCTTGGTGCGGAAGGGCCGCCGAGGCGTCGCGGACTGGCCGCCATTTTGAAATTGCCCTTCCTTAGGTTTGGAGCGGTGCAGGGGACGGTTTGGAGTGGTGCAGGGGACCAGTCCACCCGTTTTCCCGCCGCAGTGTGCATGTGCCGACCCCTTACTGACTGGTGGAGACCCCTTCACGAAATTGCCCCTTGGGAAAATGCCCCTTTCCAGAATTGCCCCACGGGAGCAGCCACCGTCAGCTATTGCTGTCGGTACACTCTCTGGCTTGGAGGCACAGCCACCCTTAAAGTGGATGATGCACTGCTGGGGATGCCATGTTATTGTTCTTCGTCAGCTGACTGCCAGGTCGGGCCGACAATTATGGCCGCGGGTTCGGCCGGGCTGGATCCCTCCCTGGTGGTCCAGTGTTTGGCACGAAAGTGGCTGAAGAGTTCTCAGTGGCCCTCCCTTTTAACTGAAGGGGAGAGACATAGTGACGTGCCAGCGTGGTGCCGATTCCTTGCAGTGTCGGTCATGCTGCCCCGCCACGCTAGTGACGGCCACTCCACCCCGCTCCCATGATGGGGCCACTTCCGCCCCGCTCCAAAAAAACCACGAAGTGCTGAATTTCTCCAGTTTAGCCGGAAAACTTCAAAAACGGGAGGTGCGCCTCATTTCGGGCAGTGGGTAATTTTGGCTCCCTGCTATCTTGTGTACTCAGTTGTGTGTAAATAAATAAAACAAAAAGGTTAATAAAACAAAAGGTTAATAAAAATTAAACTCAAAATAATAATAGAACAATAGCAAATACTTTAAATGAATTGCCCAAAAATGGCTCCAGGATCTTTGTGCAAAAATAAAATGCAAATATATGCTTTTGCTATAATTAGATCAAGACAGCTTAAGTCTGTTATATGGCCCCAAGTTTCCACACGATAAAAAACGGGCGCCCCTCCGAGCTGGGCGCCAGTTTTTCGCGCCGAAAAAAAACCACGCGATTCTGGAGCGCCCTGCAGCTCCATGTCTGCTTGGCGCGGCGCCCAGGGGGCGGAGCCTACCACTCGCGCCGATTTTGTAAGTGGGAGGGGCGGGTACCATTTAAATTAGTTTCTTTCCTGCCGGCAACCCTGTGCGTGCGCGTTGGAGTATTCGCGCACGCGCAGTGTGAAGGAAACATTGGCACTCGGCCATTTTTGTAGTTCTTTGTAGCTGTTTAATTTTTGAACATTTTTTAATAAAAGCACATTGCCATCAGCACATCAGCACTGAGGCTTCTTGCAGCAGTGAGAAGGCTACAGGAAGCCTCAGAAAGTTGACGCAGTCGTTTCATTCTTTCCCACCCCCCGCCTGCCGTCGGGAACGGCTTCCTCCCCCCCCCCCCCCCCCCCCGCGGGAACGAATGGCTTCTGGCTTCCCGCCTCCCCCCCCGCCGCGGAACAAACAGCTGCCTCAACTTGAGGCTTCCTGCAGCATTCTCCCTGGCTGAAGCACTTTCACACAGGTAGGAAGATGGTTTATTTAATCTTTTCTTATAAATTTTCATTCAGGTTGGATTTATTTGTATAATATTTGTATAAGTATAAAGAAGAATTTATTATAGAATTTAATGGACTTCCCTCCCCCCCCACCTCGTTCTGGACGCCTAATTTGTAACCTGCGCCTGATTTTTTAATGTGTTTTTTCAGTTTATTCAGTTCGACAAAAATCTTCACTTGCTCCATTCTAAGTTAGTTTGGAGTACGTTTTCACTGTGGAAACTTTGAAATCAGGCGTCAGTGGCCGGACACGCCCCCTTTTGAAGAAAAAATTCTGTTCCAAAGTGAAACTGTTCTAACTGACTAGAACTGCAGAGAACAAAATGTGGGTGGAGAATTGCAATTTCTAAGATAGTCCGTTCTCCACCAGTTGCTCCTAAAAATCAGGCGCAAATCATGTGGAAACTTGGGCCCAAGATTCAGCCAGAGTTGCTCCTGTTTTTTGGAGCAACTGGTTTAGAATGGAGTACCGTAGAAATTTGAATTCTCGGCATTTAGTTTGCTCCAGTTCTAGTCAGTTGGAACAGTTTCACTTTGGAACAGAATTTTTTTTTCCAAAAAGGAGGCGTGTCCGGCCACTTACACCTGTTTTCAAAGTTTCGGCAGTAAAAACTTACTCCAAACTAACTTAGAATGGAGTAAGTGAAGATTTTTGTACGTTCGAAAAAACCTTGTTTACACTTTAGAAAATCAGGCGTAGGTTACAAATTAGGCGTAGGGAATGGGGGGGGGGGGTTTAAAAGGGAAGTTTACAAACATTAAACACTTCAGTTTTACAAATAAAGAGCCATCATCAATCAATAAATCAAGCATTAAATCAAACAAAAAAAAATAAAAAATTAAATAAATAAAAAAAATCAATAAATAAAAGATTTTCTACTTACCGACTGCAGCAGCGGGAGTCCTCCAACAGCGTGCTGGGACAGCCCCCCCCAGTGTGTCTGTGTTTGAGGGCGGGCGAGAAAGGCGAGAAAGGAAGGAAGGAAGGCGAGAAAGGAAGGAAGGAAGGCGAGAGGAAGGAAGGAAGGCGAGAAAGGAAGGAAGGAAGGCGAGAAAGGAAGGAAGGAAGGCGAGAAAGGAAGGAAGGAAGGCGAGAAAGGAAGGAAGGAAGGCGAGAAAGGAAGGAAGGAAGGAAGGCGAGAAAGGAAGGAAGGAAGGAAGGCGAGAAAGGAAGGAAGGAAGGAAGGCGAGAAAGGAAGGAAGGAAGGAAGGAAGGAAGGCGAGAAAGGAAGGAAGGAAGGAAGGAAGGCGAGAAAGGAAGGAAGGAAGGCGAGAAAGGAAGGAAGGAAGGAAGGAAGGCGAGAAAGGAAGGAAGGAAGGAAGGAAGGAAGGCGAGAAAGGAAGGAAGGAAGGCGAGAAAGGCGAGAAAGGAAGGAAGGAAGGCGAGAAAGGCGAGAAAGGAAGGAAGGAAGGCGAGAAAGGAAGGCGAGAAAGGAAGGAAGGAAGGGAGAAAGGAAGGCGAGAAAGGAAGGAAGGAAGGGAGAAAGGAAGGCGAGAAAGGAAGGCAGGCGAGAAAGGAAGGCAGGCGAGAAAGGAAGGCAGGCGAGAAAGGAAGGCAGGCGAGAAAGGAAGGCAGGCGAGAAAGGAAGGAAGGCGAGGAAAGGAAGGAAGGCGAGAAAGGAAGGAAGGCGAGAAAGGAAGGAAGGCGAGAAAGGAAGGAAGGCGAGAAAGGAAGGAAGGCGAGAAAGGAAGGAAGGCGAGAAAGGAAGGAAGGCGAGAAAGGAAGGAAGGCGAGAAAG